>NC_092499.1:131413295-131529889 GCF_047511675.1 Marmota flaviventris
CTAGCACTAGAAATAAACCTATTCCTAAACCTAACCCTAACACTAGCCCTAGACCTAAACGTAATCATAAATCTAGACATATCTCTAGCCCTAGACCTAAACAAAACCAAGCCCTAGCCCTAATAATAAACCTTAACCTAACACAAACACTAACCCTACCCCTAGACCTAACCCTAGTGATAATTCTGGCTTTAACCCTAAAGCTAACTCTAACCTGAACACTGACCCTGACCCTAACACTAACTCTAGCTCTACACATCACAATAACACTAACCCTAACCGTAACACGTGACCTAGTCATAACACAAACCCAAAAACTGGCCCTATCATAACCCTAGTTCGTATATTATCTGTAACCCTAACACTAGCCCTAACCTAAACCAAATTGGCCCTAATCTGACCTTAACCCTAGCTTTAACCCTAACACTAATCCTAGCTGTAAGCCAATCCCTAACCCTTGCACTATACCTAAATCTTATCCTATTTGTTACCTTAAGCCAACCCCTAAACGTAATGCTAACCCTGGTCCTAACCCTAATTCATAGCCTAACCCAAACCCTAACCCTATTACTAGTCCTAACCCTAGACCTCATTCTAACTCTAACCATAACCCAAACATTAATCCTAACCCTGAAACTTATACTGACCCTAACACTAATCATAGGTCTAAAACTGACCCTAACCCGAATCCGAACCCTAACACTAGCCATACCGGTAATCCTATACATAAACCTAAACCTAACACTAGTGCTAGACCTAAACCTAATTCTAAATATAGCAATAACTCTAGCTCTAGACTGCAACAACAACTTTTCCCTGGCCCTAACAATCACCCTTAACATACCCAAACACTAACCCTACTTCTAGACCTAACCTAGTCCTAAATCTGACACTAACCCCAACACTCACTCAAACCTAAACACTGACCTTGACCCTAACATAAACCTAGCTCCAAAGCTCACCCTAACTCAAAACCTAATCCTAACACTACACCTAGCCATAACCCTAACCCTAAAAATAGCCCTAAACATAACCCTATCTCTTAATTACCTATGGCCCTAACCCTAAGACTAAACTAACACAAAACCTAGCCCTAATCCTAGGCGTAAACCTAGCCCTAAGTGTAACGCTAAACTAACCCTATCCCTAACCCAAACCTAACCCTCCCCTTAGACCTAACCTTAGCTCAAAGCCTAACCTTTACCCTAAAGATAAACCTAGCCCTATCCCAAACCCTAATCTATCCCTAACCCTAATACTAACCTAAACCATAGCCCTAACCATAGCTCTAATTCTATACACTACCCTAACCCTAACCCTAATCCTAACCATAACCCTAGCCCTAAACCTAGCTCAAATCCCATCCATTACCCTAACCATAATCCTAACCCTAATTCTAACCCTAGGCTTAACCCTAACCCTATCACAATCCCTAAACCTGTCCATTACCCTAAAACTAACCTGTACCCTAATTCTAAGCCTATTCATTACCCTAACCCTAACTCTAAACCTAACGCTAATTAAAGCCCTAAACCTAAACCTAAACCGTAACCTAAACTGAACCATAAGCTATACCCTGACCTTAATAATACATCTAGCTCTATACTTGACCCTTACCTTAAACCTAACCCTTACACTAGACCTAACCATGAACATTACCCTAAATCTATCCCTAGCCATATCCCTAGACTTAACCCTAGACACTTACCCTAACACAAACCCTAGATCTAAAATTTATCCTAACTGAAAAACTAACTCTAAAACTAGATGAACCTTAAATCTAACCATAAACATAACCCTAGCTTTTACATTACCCATACACCCAACACTAGTCCTAAACCTCACAAACAACCTAGCCCTAAACCTAGCCCCAAATCTAGACATAAGCATAACCCTAAACCTATCTCTAGCATTAATCTTAACCCTAAACTGGCTCTGGCCCTAAACCTACTAAAATTCTAATCCTTACCCTAAACGTAAAAATAGCCCTAACCCTCAACATAACCTAAACCTAGCCTGAATCCGAACTGTAACCATAGCACAAATCCTAGCACAAACTCTATCCATTACCTTAAACATAACCCTTACCCTAATGCTAACCCAAGCCATAAACCTAACCCTAACACTAACCATAGCCCTGACTCTAACCCTAACCCTCAACCTAGACCTAACCCTAGCTCAAACCCTAACACTTCTACTAAACCTAACACTAACACTAACCCGAGGCCTATCTCCAAACCTAGCCAAAATCCTAAGGTTAACTCAAGCCCTAACACTAGCACTAACCCAATCCTTTACTCTAAACATAAACCTAACTAACCCAAATGCTAACCCTAGGCCTAACCCTAATCCTATCGCTAACACTAACCCTACCTATTACTCTAAACCTAACCTGAACTCTAAACCTAACACTATCCATTACTTTAACCCTAACCCTAATGCTAATTTGAGCCCTAACCCTAAACCTTATCCTAAACCAAACCCTAAACCGGACTCTGACCATAATAATACACCTAGCTCTAAACCTGACCTTTACCCTAAACCTAACTTTCCACTAGACCTAGCCATAAACCTAAAGTTAATACTATTCCTAACCATAACCCTAGACCTGACATTATCCCTAGCCCTAATTCTAGCTCTAACCCTAACACAAACCCTAACCCTCATCCTAGCCCTAAACCTAGCTTTAATCCTAACCTGAACACTCACCCTATTCTTATACCTCATTTTAACCCTCTCCCTAGCCCTGAACCTAGCCATAACCTCATCCCTTCCCTTAAAAGTAATCATAACACTAACACTGACCCTAATTCTAGCCGTAACCATGGGTCTAACCCTAACACTAAACCTAGCACTAATCTAGCCCTAATTTAGCCATAACCCTAAGCAAATCCCTAATTCTAGCTCTAAGAATAACTCTAACTCTCAACCTATCCCTATTTCTATTTCTAAACCTGTCTATTACCATAACCCTAACACTAAACCTAACCTTAGCCCTAAACTTAGATCAAACTATAACTCTAAATCTAACCCTAACCTTAAGCCTAAACCTCACCTTACCACTAGTTGAACACTATCGCTAATCATAAAACTAACCTTAACCCTAAACCTCGCCCTAAACAAAACCGAGCCATTAGCCTAACCTTAAACCTAACCTAAACCAAATACTAACCCTACAACTAGCCATAACCCTACTCAAATTTGAGTCCTAGAACTAAAACTAACCCTTACCCTGACTCATATCCAAACACTAAACATAGCTCTATATATCACCCTATCCATAAAGCAAATGCTAACACCATTCCTAGCCCAAACCCTATCCCTAAAACTAACCCTAATAATAACCCTAGTTCTTATATTAGCCATAGTCCTAACCCTAGCCTTAACCCCAAAACAAAAATAGCCCGAATCTGAGCCCTAAACCTAGATTTAACCCTAACCTTAGCCGAAGCCCTAAACCTAACCCTAACCCTAGCTCTAAACATAGCTATAACCCTATCCCTTATACTAAGCCAAACCCTATCCATAATGCTAACCCTAGTCCTAATTGTAATCCTTAGCCTAAATCAAATACTAAACCTATTACTAGTCCAAACCCTAGCCCTCATTCCAGCTCTAAACCTAACACAAAACCTAACCCTAACCTTCACCCTTATTCTGACCATAACACTAATTATAGGTCTAAACCTGACCCTAACCCTAAACTGAACCCTGAAACTAGTCCTACCAGTAAACATTTATCTAAACCTAACCCTAACACTACCCCTAGACCTAAACATAATCCTAAATCTCGTGATAACTCTAGCCCTAGACCTAAACAAAAACTTAGTCCTAGCCCTAACAATAACACTTAAGCTAAAATAAACAATAACACTACCCTTAGACCTAACCCTACTCCTGATTCTGGCTTTCGTCCTAACTCTAATTTGAACACTGACCCTGACATTAACACTAAACCTAGCTCTAAAACTGACTCTAAACCAAAATCTAAACCTAACACTAGACCTAGCCATATCCCTAACCCTAAAACTATCCCTAATTAGAACCCTAGATCTTACATTACCCATAGCACTAACCCTAGACCTAAACCTAACACAAAACCTAGCCCTAATCTAAGGCCTAAAACTACCGTAAGCATAACCATAACCCTAAACCTAGTCCTAACCCTAAACCTAACCCTCACCTTAGACCTAAGCATAGGTCAAAGCCTAACCTTTGGCCTAAACATAACCCTAGCTTTATCCCTAACAATAACCCTAACCCTAACCCTAACTCTATACATTACCCTTATGATAACCCTATTCCTAATGCTAAACCTAGGCCTAACCCTAACCCTATCGCAAACCCTAAATCTCTCCATTACCCTAAACCTACCCTGAACCCTAATCCTAACCCTATCCATTGCCCTAAATATAACTAAACCTAATGCTCATTGGAGCCCTATCCCTAAATCTTAACCTAATACAAACCTTAACCCTGACCCTGAACCTAAAAATACCCCTAGCTCTAAAACTGACCCTTACCCTAAACTTAACATTACACTAGACTAAGACATAGACCTAATCCCAAATGTACTCCTAACTGTAACACTAGACCTGACATTATCCCTAGCCCTAATTCTAGACCTAATCCTACAACAAACCTTTGCCTTCATCCTAGCCCTAAATCTAGCCTTAATCATAACTGTAACCCTAACCCTATCCCTAATCCTAATTCTAACCATCACTCTACCTCCAAACCTAGCTATAGCACATCCTTTACCCTAAACTTAACCCTAAACCTGGTCCCAATGCTAGGTCTAAGCTGAACACTAACCCTAGTTCTAATCCTTGCCCTGATGTAGCTTTATCATAAAACTAACCATAACCCTAGCCCTAAGACTAACTCTAACTCTCGCCCTAGACTTATCCCTAGTTCTCTCCCTATCATTTACCATAACCCTAAACCTAGTCCTAACCCTTGCACTATCATTAGACCTAGCCGTAATCAGAGATCTAACCCTAACTCCAAGTTTTAACATAACCCTCAGCCTAAGCCTAACACAAACACTTGCCCTGACACTAACACTAATCATATAACCTAGGAATAAAACAAAACTGAGCAATAGAGGCTGAGGATATGGCTCAAGTGGTAGCACATTCAACTGGCATGTGTGGGGTGCTGGGTTTGATGCTCAGCAACAATAAAAATATAATTTAAAAAAAAGAAGTTGTGTCCACCAAAAACTAAAAAAAATAAAAAATATTCAAAAATTCTCTCTCTCAAAAACAAACAAACAAACAAACAAACAAAAAACTTAGCAATACTCCTAACCTTCAAATTTAACATAAACCAAACACTAACACTACACCTAGACCTAATCCTAGCCCTAATTCGAGTCCTAACCATAACCTTAAACTAACCCTGACCCCGAATAATATCCTAACACTCACTCTAGGTCTAAACACCACCCAAAACTTGAACTGAACCCTTAATCGAACACAAGCACTAACCCTACCCCTAGACCTAAACCTAGTTCTAATTCTGGCAGTAACCCTAACTTTAACTTTAACTCTAACCCAAACATTGACCCTGCCTTTAAGAGTAAACCTAACTCTAAACCTGACCCTAAACAAAAATCTAAACCTAACACTAGACATAGCCAAAATCCTAACCCTAAATCTAGCCCTAATCATAACCCTAGCTCTTACATTACCCACAGCCCTAACCCTAGGCTTAAACCTAACACAAAACCTAGAGTTAATCCTAAGCCTAAGCATAACACTACCTAACCAAAATCTAACACTTGATTAGTTCTAATCCTAGCTCAAAGCCTAACCCTATCAGTTAGCCTCAAAGCCTAACCCTTATCCTAAACATAAACCTACACCTATCTCTAAATATACCCCTAACTCTAGCCCTAATCCTAAACTTAACCCTAGCCTTAAATCTAGCACTAAACCTACCCATTACCCTAAAACTAAACCTAAACCTATTGATAACCCTAGGCCTAAACCTAACCCTAAACCTAACAAGAAATCTAACACTAGAACAAACCCTAAACCTCACAGTCACCATAGACCTAACTCTAGCTCAAACCCTAACCCTTACCATAAACCTAAACATAACCATAGCCCTAACCCTAAACCTCAATCTAACACTAACCATAGCCCTATGCTTACATCTAACTGTATCCATTACTCTAAACCTAACCCTACCCCTAATGATAATGCTAGCCCTAATCCAACCCTAACCTTATCCATACTCTAATATTATCCCTAGACCTAACTCTAAACCTAACCCTCGCCCTAGCCCTAACCCTAGATCAAAACCTAACTCTTATGCTAAACATAACCCTAACACTAATCCTAGTTCTAACCCTAACCCTAGCCCTAACTCAAGACCTATTCCTAACAATAACCCTAGCCATAACCTTAGCTCTAACCCTATCCATTTTCCTAACCATTACCCTTACCCTAATGATAACCCTAGGCCTAACACAAACCCTATCGCTAAACCTAACCCTATCAATTACCGTAAACCTAACCTGAACCCTAAAAAAATCCTAACATTACCCTAACCATGCCTAATGCTTATTTGAGCCCTAATGCTAAACCCTAACCTCAACCAAACTCTAACCTGATCCTGACTCTAATAATTCCCCAAGCTCTAAACCTGACCCTTAGCCCTAAACCTAACCCTTACACTAGACCTAGCCATAAACCTAATCCTAAAACTGTCCTCGCCTCAACTGAAACACCACACCTGACATTAGCCCTAGCCCTAATCCTAGCCCTAACCCTAACAAAAACCCCAGCTCTTATCCAAGCCCTAAATCTAGATTAATCTTAACCCTAGCCCTAACCCTAGCTCTAACCCCAATACTAACCCTAGGCCTAATCTTAGCACTAATTTCACCCTATCTTTAAACCTAACCCTAACCCTAGATCTAAGAATAATATAACTCTCACACTAGCCCTATCACAAGTTCTACCCCTATCCCTTAATGTAACCCTAACCCTAGCCCTAAATTTAGTCCTAAACTTTGCCCTATCCGTAGCCCAAGCACCAACCTTAGATCATAATCTATCTCTAAATCTAACCCTAACCCGAAGACTAAGCCTAAACCTAACACTAGCCCTCACCCTAACACTAAACCTAAAACTAGCACTAATCCTAGCCCTAGCTCTATAAAAACAACTGGGCCATAATCTCTATCCCTAACCCTTAAACTAAACCAAACCCTAACCATAAACATACCCCTAACCCTAGCCCTAATTCAAGTTTTAAGCTGAACCCTAAAACTAAACCTGACACTGACTCTGACACTAACACTAATCCTAGCTCTAAACATCACCCTAATCCTAACACTAACCCTAACACTAAACCTAGCCCTAATCTTAACCCTAAAGTTAGCCCTAATCGTAACCCTTGTAGTTACAATAGCCGTAATCCTAACCCTATCACTAATTTAACCCAAATCCTAGCCCTAATCTGAGCCCTAACCTGAGCTTTGACCCTAACCCTAACACTAGCCCTAGCCCTAATCATAACCATGACCCTAGCCCTAACCCTATACATTACCATAACAATAGCCCTAACCCTAATAATAACCCTAGGCCTAAACCTAACCCTATCTCTAATCCTATACCTATCCATTTCCCTAAACCTAACATGAACCCTAATTCTAAGCCTATCATTACTCAAACCCTTACCCTAATGCTAATTCAACCCATAACTTTAAGCCTTAACCTATTCAAAACTCTAACCTAGACCTTCACCTTAATGATACCCCTAGCCCTAAACCTGACCATAGCCATAAACCTAAACTTTACACTAGACGCACCCATAATCCGAACCCTAAAACTATCTTTAAACATAATTCTAGACTTGAAATTAGCCATACTCCTGATCCTAGCCCTAACTCTGAAACAAACCCTAGCCCTCATCCTAGCCCTAAACCTAGACTTAATCATAACACTAATCCTAACCCTTATTCTAAACATCACCCTACCTCTAAAACTAGCATAACACCTTACCCTAAACTAAATCCTAAATCTAACCCTAATTCTATGCTTAAGATGAACACTAACCATAGACCTAATCCTAGCCTTAATTTAGCTCTATCCTTAACCCTAACCCTAACCTTAGCCCTAAGAATAAAATAATTCTCACACTAGCCCTATCACTAGTTCTAATCCTAGCCCTTACAGTAACCCTAACCTAGCCCTACCCCTTGCCCAATTCTTAGTCCTAGCCCTAAGACTAAGCCTAAGCCTCACACTAACACTAAACCTAATCCTAATGCTATTCATAAAACTAGCCCCAACCCTACCACCAGCAGTAAAACAAAAACAAGCAATAGTCCTAACGCTAAATCTAACTTAAACCAAACCTTAACACTACAACTAGACCTAACCATAGCCTTAATTCGAGTCCTAACCCTAACCTTAAAAGTGTACCTGACACTGGCTCATATGCTAAACTCACCCTAGCTTGAAACACCATCCTAAACTTAAACCAAAACTTAACAGTGACCCTTGCCCTTATTTGAGTCCTATCCCTAACCCTGAGTCATATCCTAAAACTAAATGTAGCTCTAAATATCATCCTAAACTTAAACTTAACCCTAAAACTAAAACTACACCTCCCTCTAACCCTAACCCTAAAACTAACACTAATTGTAACCCTAGTTCTTATATTAGTGATTGCCCTAACCCAAGTCCTAACCCTAACACAAAACTAGCCCTAATTCGAACCCTAAACCTAACTTTAACCTTAACCCTACCCTAACTCTAGCCATAACCCTAGCTCTAAACCTATCCCTTACTCTAAATGAAACCTTAACCCTAATGGTATACCTAGACCTATCCCTAATTCTTAGGCTAACCAAAATCCTAACTTTATTAATAGTCCTGACCCTAGCCCTCATTCTACCTCTAATCCTATCCCAAACCATTTCTCTAACCCTGACCCTTTTTCTGACCCTAACACAAACCCTAGGTCTAAAACTGACCCTAACCCTAGAGCAAACCTTAACACTGGCCATACCGCTAACTTATACCTAAACCTAACCCTAACCCTAGCCCTAAGTCTAACTCTAACTCTCACACTATCCCTATCCCTAGTTCTAAGCCTATCCATTACCATAACCCTAACCCTAGCCCTAACCCTTGCCATATCCTTAGTCCTAGCCCTAACCCTATATCCAACCCTACCTTGAAATCTAACCCTAAACTTAAGCGTAAGCCAAGCACTAAAACTACCCCTAACCTTAATTCTAATGGTAAAAGTAGCCCTAACCCTAACATTAGCAGTAAAACAAACTGAGCATAGCCCTAATCATAAACCTTAACTTCAACCAAACCTTAACACTAAACCTCGACCTAACCATAGCCTTAATTCGAGTCCTAACCCTAACCTTAAATCTAACTCTGGCCCTGACTCATATCCTAATGCTCACCCTAGCTCTAAACACCCTCCTAACCTTAAACTGAAAACTAAATATAAACATATTCCTAATTCGAGTCCTAACCATAATCCTGATGCTGACTAATATCCTAACACTAAACCTAGCTCTAAACATCATCCTAACCTTAAACCTAACCCTAACACTAGACCTACCCCTAACCCTAACCCTAAAACAAACCCTCATTGTAACCCTAGCTCTTACATTAGCCATTTCCTTATCATTAGCCCAAACCCTAACCCCCAAACTTTCCCTATGGTCTTAGCCCTAAACCTAGATTTAACCCTAACCCAAACTCTAGCCCTAACACTAGCTCTAAGGCTATCGCTTACCCTATGAATAACCCTAACCCTAATGGTAGCCCTAGACCTATGCGTACTCCTTAGGCTAACCCAAATCCTAACCTTATTAATAGTTCATATCCTAGCCCTCATTCTATCTCTAATCCTATCTCAAACCTGAACACTAACATTGACCCTTATCCTGACCCTAACACAAACCCTAGTTCTAAATCTGACCCTAACACTAGACTAAAAGCTAGCACTAGCCCTGGAACTAAACCTAATCCTAAATCTAGCCTTATATCTTGCTTTAGACCTAAAAAAAACCTAGTCCTAGGCCTAACAATAACCCTTATCCTAAGACAAACCTAACACTACCCCTAGACCTAAACCTACTCCTAATTCTGGCTGTAACCCTAACTTGAACTCTAACCCAGACACTGACTCTACCTTTGACAGTAAACCTACTTCTAAACCTGACACTAACTGAAAATCTAAACCTAACACTAGATCTTGGCATAACCCTAACCCTAAAACTATCCCTACTCATAATCCTAACCCTTACGTTACCCACAGCTTTAACCGTAGGCCTAAAGCTAACACAAAACATAGAGCTAATCCTAGGCCTTAACCTAGCCCTAAGCATAACCCTAACCCTAACCATAGGCCTAACCAAAAGCTAACCCTCACCTTAGTCCTAACCCTATCTCAAAACCTTACCCTTACTATAAACATAAACCTAGAACTATTCCTGAATGTAACCCTAAACCTAGTCCTAATCCTTAAATTAACCCTAGCCCTAACTCTAGCTCTAAACCTACCCATTACCCTAACCCTAAACCTAATTGTAACCCTATCCTTAACCCTAACCATAATTCTAGCCCTAATCAGAAAACTAACCCTAGACCTAACCCTAAACTAATACACACTATAGTCCTAACCTTTTGATAGATCAAATCTTAAACTTTACCATAAACCTAAATATAAACATAGACCTAACCCTATCCCTAAACTTAAATCTAGCCCAGTCCCTAACCCGAAACCTACATCTAACCGTATTTATTACACTAACCCTAAGACTAAACTTAATTATTACCATTCCCCTAACCCTAACCCTAATCCTAAACCTACCATAATCCTATCCCTAAACATAACCCTGAACATAACCCTTGCTCTAAACTTAATCATAGCTCAGAACCTAACTCTTACACTAAACATAACACTAAATCTAACCCTACGTCTAACCCATACCCTAACACTAACTCAAGACATAATCCTAACCATAAGTCTAGCTATAAACTTAGCTCTAACTGTACACATTACCCTAATAATAACCAATACCCTAATGCTAATTCTAGGCCTAAACCTATCTCAAGACATAATCCTAACCATAACCCTAGACTTAAACTTAACTCGAACTCTATCCAGTACCCTAAACATAACCCTTTCCCTAATGCTACCCCTAGGCCTAACCCTAAACCTATCATTAACCCCAACCCTATCAATTAACTTAAACCTAACCTGAACCCCAAATCTAACCCTATCATTACCCTAACTGTAACCCTAATGCTAATTTGAGCCCTAACCCTAAACTCAAACCTAAAAGAAATGCTAACCATGACCCTGACCTTAATAATTCACCTACGTCTAATCTAACCCTTACCCTAAACCTAAACCTTACATTAGACCTAGCCAAAACCTAACCAAAAAACTATCCATAACCATAATCCTAGACCTCATATTAGCCCTAGATATAATCCTAGCCCTAACCTGAACACCAATGCTAGCCCATATTAGCACTAAACATAGCCTTAAACATAACCCTAACCTTAAACCTAGGCCTAACTTAAAACCAACCCTCCTTAATCTTAGACCTAACTTAGCCCTATACCTAACCCTAACCCTAACCCTAACCCTAGCCCTAAAACTAAGTCTAACTCTCTCCCTAGCCCTAAGACTAGTTCTAACCGTATCCCTTACTGGAATTCTAAACCTTGCTCTAATCCTAGGCCTAACCCTAGCCATTTCCTTAGCCCTAGTCCTAACCTTATATCTAAACTTAACTCTAAATCTAACTCTAATGCAAAGCCTAAGCCTAAACCTAACACTAACCCTAACCCTAACCCTAATGCTACTCCTAAAAATAGCCCTAACTCTAGGCCTAGCCCCGATACAAAACCGAGCCATATCCCTAAACCTACACTTAACCTGAACTAAACCCTAACCCTACACCTAGATCTAATCCTAGCCCTAACTCTAATTTTAAGCAGAACCCTAAAACTAGCCCTAACCTTGATTCTGATGTTAACACTAAACCTAGCTTTAAACATCAGCCTAAACATAACCCTAAACATAACACTAGACCTAGCCCTAACCCTAACCCTAACCCTAAAACTACCCCTAATTGGAACCCTAGTACTTACATTAGCCATAACCCTAACCCTAGCCCTAACTTAACCCAAAACCTAGCCTAATCTGAGCCCTAAACAGAGCTTTAATGCTAACCCTAACCATAACGCTAAACCTAGCACTAAGAATAATGATAAACTTAGCTCTAACCCTAGCTTTAACCTTAGCTCTAACCCTATCCATTACCCTAAACATAATTCTAATGCTAATGCTAACCTTAGGACTAAACCTTACCATATTCCTAATCCTAACTCTATCCATTACCCTAAACCTAACTTGAAACCTAGACCTAACTATATCATTACCCTAATCCTAAACCTATGCTAATTCGAGCCCAAAATTTAAACCTAAACCCATTCCAAACACTAACCACGACCCTGCCCCAAACAATAACCTTAGCTCTAAACCTGACCCTAACCCTAAACCTAATCCTTACACTACATCTAAACTAACCCTAAACTATCTTTAACTGTACAGCTGGACCTGAAATTAGCCCTAGCCCTAATCCTAGCCCTAAACCTAGCCTTAATCCTAAACTGAACCATAACCCGAGGTTTAACTCAAATTCTAACCCTAGCCCTAAACTTACCTATAACCCCATCCCTTACCCTAAACCTAACCATAACCCTAAACCTAACCATAATCTTAAACATAACCATAACCCTTGCCCTAACCGTAGTCCTAACCCTAACACTAAGCCTAGCACTAACCCTAATTTAGTCGTATCCTAACCCTAAACTTACCCTTAAGACTAACTCTAACTATTGCCCTAGCCCTAGCCCTAGTTCTATCCTTAGCCCTAGCCAAACACTGGATCTAAACCTAACTCTAAATTTAAACCTAATTCTAAATTTAACCATAACTATAATCCTAAACCAAACCTAACACTGGCCCTAACAATAATGCTAATCCTAAAACTTGCATTACCCCTAGCCCTAGCCTTAAAACAAAACCAAGCCATATGCCTAACCCTAACCCTTAACCTAAACCAAACCATAAACTTACACCTAGCCCTAACCCTAACTCTAAAAATAACCCTGACCCTGACACTGATCCTAACACTAATCCTAGCTCTAAACATCTGAATTAACCCTAACACCAGACCTAGCCTTAACGGTAACCTTAAAACTAGCCCTAATCATAACCCTAGTTCATACATTAGTCGTTGTCATAAACCTAGCCCTAACCCTAACACAAATCCTACCCCTAATTCTAGTTCTAACCCTAGGAAATACCCTAATCTAAACCCTAATTACCCGTAACCCTAACCCTAACCTGAGCCCTATCCCTAGCTCTAACCTTATCTCTTACCCTAAGACAAACCCTAAACCAAATGCTAACACTAGTCCTAACCCTAATCCTTAGCCTAACTTAAACACTATTACTAGTCTAGCCTTCATTCTAGTTCAAACTCTAACCCTGATCCTTATTCTGATCCTAACAGTAACTCTAGGTAGAAATGGCACCCTAACCCTTAATCAAACCATAACACTAGCCCTACCAGTAAGCCTATTCCTATACCTGACTATAACACTAGATCTAGACCCAAAACTAATCCTAAATATAGCTATAATTCTAGCCCTAGACCTAAACAAAATCCTAGCTCTAGCCCTAACAATAACCCTTAACCTAAACTAAAAACTTACCCTACCTCTAGACCTAACACTAGTCCTAATCTGGCTCTAACCCTAACCCTAATCCTATCTGGAACACTGACCCTGACCCTAACATTAACCTATCTCTAAACCTCTCCCTAACACAAAACCTAGTCCTAATACTAGACCTAGCCATAACCCTAACCCTAATACTAGCCCTAAACATAGCCCTAACCCTATTTTAACCCTAATCTTAACCCTAACAGTAGCCCTAACAATAACCATAGTCCTCACCCTACCCTAAACCTAACACAAACATAGCCATAATCCTAGGCCTAAACTTAGCCCTAAGCATAACCCTAACACTAACACTTGCCTTAGACCTAACCCTAGCTCAAAGCCAAACCCTTAACCTGAACATTACCCTAGCCCTAACCAAAACCATAACACTAACTCTAGCTAGAGCTGATTGAGTTTGTGAAGTTTCAAGCAGTTAGTAGTAACTCTGTTTGATTTCCAGCTCCATTTTCATTCACATCTATAGGCCATAATAAAGTGAAACCTAAAAATTCCAACTTTTCCTGACAGTGAACTGGCAAACCTTGAAAACCCAAACTTGGTGATCCTACTAAGACTAGGAAAAGGATGAATCCTGTACAATATCAAAGTAATCCATGCACAAAATATTGAAGCTTGCTCCTAAAGTGCTCACAGATAAAGCTTTTCTTTCTAATTCAGCTTTTGGCTACTACCACAAGAAACAAATGAGAGAATGTGCACTGAGAACTGATTGAGTGTGTGAAGATTCAACCAGCTAGCACAAACCCTGTTTGAGACCAGCTCCATTTCCATTCACCACTATAGGGCAAAATAAAGTGAAACATGAAAATTAAAACTGCTCCTGAGAGCAAACCCTTTTACCTAGGAAGCCCAAACATGGGGAGCATACTAAGAATAGGAAAAAGACAAATCCTGCCTAGTATCCAAAACGTTGATAAGAACTAACTCTAACCCTAACACTATTTCTAAAACTTGCCCTAATTCTAACCATAACACTAAGCCTAACCTGTTAAGAGAACCTTTGATCATAAAAGTTTTAAACTTGGGGAGACTAGTGGGCCAAGTTTACAGATGAATCCTGTACAGTATCAAATTATTCTGACCAAATAATTGGGGGAGGTATTTCAGTACATGCATATTGCCCTGTTTTCTCCTAAAGTGCTCTTGGGTAAAGTTGTTTGGCATGCTTCAACTTATGGCAACTTTTAAAAGGAAGAAACCAGAGATTGCCCACAGACAACTGATTGAGTATGTGAAGTTTCAGTGAGGTAGCACCAACCCTCTGAATTCTAGCTCCATTTACATTTACCCATATAGGTCAAAATGAAGTGAGACATTAAAAACAAACTATTCCCAACAGCGAACCATTGAACCGAGAAGGCCCAAAACTGGGGAACATAGAAGTGTAGGTAAAAGATAAATCTTCCCAGTATCAAAGAAATTTGAACAAAACAAACTCTAGCTCTAACACTAGCTCTAAAGTTAGCACTAACCCTAACTGTAACACTAACACTTACCTGTTTAGAGAACCATTGATACTAGAAGTGCCAACCTTGGGGAGCCTAGTGGAGCAAGCTAAAAGATGAATACTGCACAGTACCAAAGAAATCTGATCAAATTGATGGGAGACTTATATTTCTCTGTTTTCTCCTTAAGGGCTCTCAGGTACAGTTTCTTTTGCATGCTTCATCTTTGGCCTACCTTCAAAAGAAAGAAACCAGAGAGTGCCCACTGAGAACTGAGTTTGTGAAGTTTTAAGCACCTCCTGCCCACCCTGTTTGATTTCCAGCTCAATTTTCATTCATATCAATAAGCCATAATGAAGGGAAACCTTAAAATACAGACTGTTCCTGACAGCGAACCATTGAACTGAGAAGGCCCAAACCTGTGAAGCAGAGTAAGGTGAATCCTGCCCAGTATCATAGAAATTTGAAGAAAACTTGTGCCACATGGGTGCTCTCAGCTCAAATGGAAGGCTCGGGTGTGCAGTTTCTCAGGGCGCTGACAGCAGTGTCAACCACATGGGTGCTCTCTGTGCAGATGGAAGGAAGCACAGAAAACAGAGGCTTAGTTTGAGAGTCAAGAGACGGAGCTCTGGACACAGCACAAGGTCACTCCAGAACCATCCACCTCACAAAACACCATACATGGGTAATAGATGGAATCCATCTTGCAAGTCCTTACTCGTTATCTATCAGTGGGCGTGGCTACCAGCTCGATTTTGCAGCTTATCAGGTAACCCATTTCCAATTCCCTACCTCCAGCTGTGATAACTCAAGATTTTTCTCACGAGCTTTTGGGGGGTGTAGCTATCAATGTGGAACAGCAACTGTACAGGCACCTGGTTTCCAATTCAGAGACTAAGAGTAGGAAGGCTCCAGGTAGAAGCTCAAACCCTCTCACCCTGGCTATCTCCACCACCCTGAGCACAGAGACTTAAGCTAGGAATAGACAACTCCATCTACTGCAAGAAATGAAAACAAGAGTCCTGAGAGAATTTTTATTTCTTATTTTTCTTTTCTTGCTCTTCACATCCATTCTCTTCTACCCATCCCCTCTGGTCCTCACCACCTCAACATATGTGAAACCAAGTACTTTCCATGAAATTGGAATTTAAGAACTGAATCACTAGAATAGTATAATATAGAGGAATTGCATAGGCCCCACCTCACCACCTCTTTATTTGCTCTTATTTTCTTTCTCCATCTCTTTCTTTCTTTCCTTGTTATTTTTTCTTCTTGTTTCTTTCTCCCTCTATCTCACTTTCAGCCTCCTAACTTTTACTATTTATATGTAGGGTAATTTTATGAATACAGATAAGGAGTTTGAATTTATAACTTCTTCCATAAATTTCCCCTATCTATTCATTGGAGTTCTCCTCAAAAGTTGCTAAGTTAGATTAATCACATACCCTCATTCCTTTCCCCCATAACATAGCATCCTACCCCTGACCCTCAGTTCACTATACACCACCAGAAATGGTATGCCTTTTATGAAACTAATGACTATATTCTAAATAATAATTGAAGCCAACATCTGTGGACACAGAGTCTAAATATTTATAATGGTTTGGCTTAGGCTTCAGGTTAGGGTTAGATTTAGAGTTAGGTTTTGATCTATGGTTAGGGCTATGGCTAAGGATAGGGCAAGGGTTAGGACAAGGGTTTGGGTTAGGTTTAGGATTATGGTAAGGGGTAGGGTTAGAACTAATGATAGGGCTAGTATGAGAGTTAGAGTTAGTCTTAGCTCTAGGGTTTGGGTTAGGGTTAGGGCTCGGGTTAGGGATAGGGCTAAATTGGGGCTAGTGTTAGTGTTAGGTTTAGGTCTTGCATTGTGGTTAGAGTTAGTATTACATTTAGGGTAAGGTATTGGGTTATAGCTAGGTTGAGGGCTAGGGCAAGTGTTAGTATTAGGGTTAGGGCTAGGGTTAGGTTTAGTGTTATGATTAAAGCTAGTTTTAGGGCTAGGATGAGGGCTAATGTTTGTGTTAGGGTTAGGGCTAGTATTAGGATGAGGGCTAATGTCAGGTCTAGGGTTATATTTAGGGATAGATTTAGTGTTAGTTTATGACTTGGTCCAGTGTAGGGGTTAGGTTTATACTTAGGGTCAGTTTTATAGCTAGGGTTATTATTAGGGTCAGGATCAAGGTGAGGGTTTGGGTTAAGTTACGGTTTAGGTTTAGGGCTTGAATTATCATTAGGATTTAGGGTTAAGGTAATGAAAGGGTTAGGTTTAGGGATTAGGTGTGGTTTAGTGTAATGGATAGGGTTAGGGTTAGGCCTAGGGTTAGCATAAAGGTTATCATTAGGGTAATGGATAGGGTTAGACCTAAGATTAGGGATAGGGTTATGTATAGGATTAGGGCTTTTGTTTGGGTTAGGTTTTGATTTACGTTTAGGGTTAAAGCTAGTTTTAGTGGCTGGGGATGTGGCTCAAGAAGTAGCCTTCTCGCCTGGAATGCTCAGAGCTCTGTGTTCGATCCTCAGCACCATATACCAATAAAATAAAGATGTATCCACCGAAAAATGAAAAAGAAATATTAAAAAAAAAACTAGGTTTAGGACCTATTAAGGCTAGGTTTTGGATTAGGTTAGGGCTAGAGTTAAGGCCACGGCTAATGGTCAAAGTAGTGATATGATTAGAGCTAGTGATAGGGTCAGGGTTAGGGCTATGTCTAGTGTTACAGTTTTGTTTATGGTTATGATGATGTTTAGAGCTAGGTTCAATGTTAGGGTCAGAGTCAGAATCCAGATTAGTTTTCAGGTTAGAGTTAGAACTAGAATAAAGATAGGATTAGGGCTAGGTGTAGAGTTAGGGTTTGGTTTAGGTTAAGTGTTAGGGTTAGGGTTATGATTCGGTTTTGTTTTAGGGATAGGGGTAGAGTTAGAGCTAGTTTTAGGATTAATGTTAGGATTAGGGCTAGTGTTAGTGTGAGGTTTAGGCTTAGTTTTAGGGTTATTTTTGGAGTTAGGTTTAGATCTAGGCTTTGAGCTAGGGGTAAGGATAGGGCTAGGATTAGGGCTAAGTTTAGGGCTAGGTATATGGTGATGGTAAGGGATAGGTTTAGAACTAGGTATAAGGCTAGGGAGAGATTTTGAGTTAGTCTTAGAGCAAGGGTTAGATTTTGGTTAGGGATAGAGCTAAATTAGGGCTGGGATTAGGACTAGGGCTAGTGTTAGTGTTAGGCCTAGATTTAGGGCTAGGGTTAGTGTTAGGGTTAGGATTAGGGTTAGGTTTAGGTGAAGGGATGGGATTATAGCTACCTTTAGGACTAAGGTGAGGATTAGACTTAGGGTTATGGATAGGGATAGGTTTATGATTCAGGTGAGGTTTATGTCTAGAATGTGGGTAAGTTTTGTGTTAAGATTAGGATTAGGATTAGAGCTAGTGCTAATGACAAGTCTAGGGTTACAGTTACAGAGAGTTTTAGGGTTAGGTTTAAAGCTAGGTCTATCGTAAGGGTCAAGTTTCTTGTTAGGGTCAGGTTTAGAGCTATGGGTATTATTAGGGTCAGGGTCAGGATTAGGATTTTTATTAGATTAAGGTTAAGGGTTAAGGCTCGAGTTATCATAATGGTTAGGAATAGGTTAATGATAGTTTTAGGATTAGAGTTCAGGTTAGGTGTAGGGTAATAGATAGGGTTACAGTTAAGGATAGGATTAGGGTTCGGCCTAGGGTTCTCAGAAGTGTTATGGATATTATTAGGGTAATGGATAGGGTTAGAGCTATTGACAGGTCTAGTGTTATGCTTAGGATTAGGTCTAGTGGTAGGCCTAGGTTTAGGGTTAGTGCTAAGGGTAGGGTTATGGTTAGCTTTAGGGTTAAAGCTAGGATAGGGCTTGGGTTAGGGCTAGGTTTTGCAATAGGTTAGTGCTATGGCAAATGTAAGAACTTTGTTATGATTAGGGCAAGTTTTAGGGTTAATGTTATAGCTAAGTATAATTTTAGGGTTAGGTTTAGGGTTAGGGTGATGTTTAGAGCTAGGGTTAGTGTTAGTGTCAGGGTCAGTGTTCGGTTTAGGGTTATGGTTAATGTGAAAGCCAGAATTAGGACCAGGGTTAAGATTAGGGGAAAGGTTAGTTTTTGGCTTTAGGCTAAGTGTTATTTTAGGACTAAAGCTACGTTTTTCTTTAGGTCTAGGGCTAGTGTTATGGAAAGGTTAGGATTAGCTTTAGGTCTAGGGCTAGTGTTAGGGTTAGGTTTAGGTATAAGTTTACCAGCAGGGCTAGTGTTAGGTTTTGGTTTAGGGTTAGACCTATGATTAGTGTTAGGGTCAGAATAAGGGTCAGGGTTAGGGTTAGGGTTTGGTTTATGGTTAGAGCTAGAATGAGGACTAGAGTTAGGGTTTGGGTTAGGTTAATGATTAGGTCTAACCTAATCCTAATCCTAATTATTAAGCTAACTCAAACCCTAATCCTATTAGTAGGGTTAGGGTTTGGATTAAGTTAAGGATTAGGGTTAGGATTACAATTAGGATTAGCATTAGGTTTAGCGTTTGACATAGGGTAAGTGATAGGGTTAGACCTAGGATTAGGGCTAGGTTTAGGATTAAAGCTAGGTTTAGGGTTCGGATTAGGTCTAGTTTTTGTGTTAGGGTTAAGGCTAGGTTTAGAGCAATGACTAGTGTAAGAACTATGGTTTTTAGGGTTAGTTTTAGGGTGATGGTTAGGGGTTAAACCTCTAGTGCTACCATTAGGTTTAAGGTTAGGTTGAAATTTAGAGCTGTGTTAGTGTTAGGTTAACAGTCAGGGTCAGGTTTATTTTTAGGGTTAGGGTTAGAACTCGAATTAAGGCTAGGGTTATTGTAAGGGTTCGGTTTATGGTTAGTGTGGTGTTTAGAGCTAGGGTGAGTGTTAGGATATGAGCCAGAGTTAGGGTTAGTATTAAGGTTAAGATTAGGTTTCAAATTAGGGCTAGGGTTAGGACTAGGTGTAGTGTTAAGGTATGGTTTAGGTTAAGGTTTAGGGTTAGGGCTATTGCTTGGGTTTGTTTTACTGCAAGGGTTAGGGTTAGTGCTAGTTTTATGATTATTGTTAGGGCTAGGGCTAGTGTTAATGTTAGGCTTAGGCTTAGGTTTAGGGTTAGATTTAGAGTTAGGGTTAGATCTAGGGTTAGGACTAGGAATAAAGATTAGACAATGGTTATGGCTAGGGTTAGGGCTAGGGTTAGGATTACGGTAATGGATAGGGTTAGAAGTAGGGATAGGGCTACTTTGAGAGTTAGAGCTAGTCTTAGGGCTAGGGTTAAGGTTAGGGTTAAGGATAGGGTTAAATTAGGGCCAGAATTAGGGCTAGGGTTAGTGTTCACCTTAGGCCTAGCACTTGCGTTACAGTTACGGTTAAGTTTATGATAAGGAATGGCATTATAGCTAGGTTTAGTGATAGGGTGAGGGTTTGAATTAGGGTTATGGCTACGGTTAGGGTTAGGGTTATGATTAAGGCTAGGTTTCGGGCTAGGATGAGGGCTATGGTTTATTTTAGTGTTAGGGCTAGGATTAGAACTAGAGCTAATATCAGATCTAGGGTTATGGTTAAAGATATTTTTAGAGTTAGATTTATGGCTACATGTAATGTAAGGGTTAGGTTTAGGGTTAGGGTCAGGTTTAGGGGTATTATTAGGGTCAAGTTATGGGTTAGAAGTTTTGGATAGGTTAAGGTTTAAAATTAGGGCTCGAATTAGGTTAGTGTTGTGTAATGATAGGGTGAGGTTTAGGGTTTAGGTTTGATTTAGAATAATGAATAGGTGTAGAATTAGGGATAGGATTAAGTTTACTCCTAGGGTTATGGTTATGGCAATGGATAGAGTTAGACATAGGGTTAGGGCTAGGTCATGATTTTTATTAGGGCTAGGTTTAGGATTAGGTTTAGGGTTAAAACTCGGGTTAGGGCTTGGATTTGGGCTAGATTTGGGGTTAACTTAGTGGTAGGGTTTGGTTTAAGGCTAATGTAATACCAGGGTTACAATTAGGGTTAAATTTAGGGTTAGGGTTAGTGGTAGATCTAGTGTTAAGTTTAGGGTTAGGGTTAGGGTGATGTTTAGACTAGGGTTAGTATTATGGTCAGAGTCATGGTCAGTGTTCTAGTTTTCAGATAAAAACTAGAATTAAAGCTATCATTAGGATTATGGTTAGGGTTTGGTTTAGGTTAAGTGTTAGGGTTAGGGCTATGGCTCAGTTTTGTTTTAGGGCTAGTTTTAAAGTTAGATTTAGAATTAGGGTTCGGGTTAGGGTTAGACTTAGGGTTAGGGTTTGATTTAGAGTTAAAATTAGATCTAGGTTTTTGTTACTATTGCTCTGTAATATAGTTTTAAGTCTGGTATCTCTATACCGCCTGATTCACACTTCCTGCTTAGAATTGCTTTTGCTATTCTGGGTCTTTTATTTTTCCATATGAATTTCATGATTGCTTTATCCATTTCTACAAGAAATGCCGTTGGGATTTTGATTGGCATTGCATTAAACCTATAGAGAACTTTTGGTAATATCGCCATTTTGATGATGTTAGTTCTGCCTATCCATGAACAGGGTATATTTTTCCATCTTCTAAGATCTTCTTCTACTTCTCTTTTTAGGGTTTTGTAGTTTTCATTATATAAATCTTTCACCTCTTTTGTTAGGTTGATTCCCAAGTATTTTATTTTTTTTGAGGATATTGTGAATGGAGTGTTTTTCCTCATTTCCGTTTCAGAAGTTTTGTCGCTGATATACAGAAATGCCTTTGATTTATGCGTGTTGATTTTATATCCTGCCACTTTGCTGAATTCATTTATTAGTTCTAGTAGTTTTTTTGTAGAACCTTTTGGGTCTTCTAGGTATAGAATCATGTCATCTGCAAATAGTGATAATTTAAGTTCTTCCTTTCCTATTTTTATGCCTTTAATTTCTTTCGTCTGTCTAATTGCTCTGGCCAGTGTTTTGAGAACTATATTGAATAGAAGTGGTGATAGAGGGCATCCCTGTCTTGTTCCAGATTTTAGGGGGAATGCCTTCAATTTTTCTCCATTGAGAATGATGCTAGCCTGAGGCTTAGCATAGATAGCTTTTACAATGTCGAGGTAAGTTCCTGTTATCCCTAGTTTTTCTAATGTTTTGAACATAAAGGGATGCTGTACTTTGTCGAATGCTTTTTCTGCGTCTATTGAGATGATCATATGGTTCTTATTTTTAAGTCTATTGATGTGGTGAATAACATTTATTGATTTCCGTATATTGAACCATCCTTTCATCCCAGGGATGAATCCTACTTGATCATGGTGCACAATTTTTTTGATGTGCCTTTGTATCCGATTCGCCAGAATTTTATTGAGGATTTTTGCATCTAGGTTCATCAGAGATATTGGTCTGTAGTTTTCTTTCTTTGAGGTGTCTTTGTCTGGTTTCGGAATCAGGGTGATATTGGCCTCATAGAATGAATTTGGCAGAGCTCCTTCTTTTTCTATTTCCTGAAATAACTTGAAAAGTATTGGTATTAATTCTTCCTTAAAGGTTTTGTAAAACTCCGCTATATACCCATCCGGTCCTGGGCTTTTCTTGGTTGAAAGTCTTTTGATTGCTTCTTCTATTTCATCTATTGTTATTGGTCTGTTTAAGTTGTGAGTATCCTCCTGACTCAGTCTGGGCAAATCATATGACTTAAGGAATTTATCGATGTCTTCACTATCTTCTATTTTATTGGAATATACGTTTTCAAAATAATTTCTAATTGTCTTCTGTATTTCTGTAGTGTCTGTTGTGATATTGCCTTTTTCATCCCGTATGTTAGTGATTTGAGTTCTCTCTCTTCTTCTCTTCGTTAGCATGGCTAAGGGTCTGTCGATCTTGTTTATTTTTTCAAAGAACCAACTTTTAGTTTTGTTAATTTTTTCAATAGTTTCTTTTGTTTCAATTTCGTTGATTTCTGCTCTGATTTTAATTATTTCTTGCCTTCTGCTACATTTGCTGTTGTTTTGCTCTTCCTTTTCTAGGGCTTTGAAATGAAGTGTGAGCTCATTTATTTGTTGGTTTTTCCTTTTTTTGAGGAATGACCTCCAAGCGATGAATTTCCCTCTTAAAACTGCTTTCATTGTGTCCCATAGATTCCAATATGTTGTGTCTGTATTTTCATTTACTGGTACCAAAACAGGAGGGTGGACCAGTGGTACAGAATAGAGGACACAGAGACTAATTCACAAAGCTACAACTATCTTATATTTGATAAAGGAGCTAAAAGCATGCAATGGAGGGAGGATAGCATCTTCAACAAATGGTGCTGGGAAAACTGGAAATCCATATGCAACAAAATGAAACTGAATCCCCTCCTCTCGCCATGCACAAAAGTTAACTCAAAGTGGATCAAGGAGCTAGATATCAAATCAGAGACTCTGCATCTGATAGAAGAAAAAGTTGGCTCCGATCTACATATTGTAGGGTCGGGCTCCAAATTCCTTAATAGGACACCCATAGCACAAAAGTTGATAACAAAAATCAACAAATGGGACTTACTTAAACTGAAAAGTTTTCTCTCAGCAAGAGAAACAATAAAAGAGGTAAATAGGGAGCCTACATCATGGGAACAAATTTTTACTCCTCACACTTCAGATAGAGCCCTAATATCCAGAATATACAAAGAACTCAAAAAATTAAACAATAAGAAAACAAATAACCCAATCAACAAATGGGCCAAAGACCTGAACAGACACTTCTCAGAGGAGGACATACAATCAATCAACAAGTACATGAAAAAATGCTCACCATCTCTAGCAGTCAGAGAAATGCAAATCAAAACCACCATAAGATACCATCTCACTCCAGTAAGATTGGCAGCCATTATGAAGTCAAACAACAACAAGTGCTGGAGAGGATGTGGGGAAAAGGGTACTCTTGTACATTGCTGGTGGGACTGCAAACTGGTGCGGCCAATCTGGAAAGCAGTATGGAGATTCCTGGGAAAGTTGGGAATGGAACCACCATTTGACCCAGCTATTGCCCTTCTTGGACTTTTCCCTGAAGACCTTAAAAGAGCGTACTACAGGGATACTGCTACATCGATGTTCATAGCAGCACAATTCACAATTGCTAGACTGTGGAACCAACCCAGATGCCCTTCAATAGATGAATGGATAAAAAAAAATGTGGCATTTATACACCATGGAGTATTACGCAGCACTAAAAAATGACAAAATCATAGAATTTGCAGGGAAATGGATGGCACTAGAGCAGATTATGCTTAGTGAAGCTAGTCAATCCCTAAAAAACAAATACCAAATGTCTTCTTTGATATAATGAGAGCAACTAAGAACAGAGCAGGGAGGAAGAGCAGGAAGAAAAGGTTAACATTAAACAGATACATGAGGTGGGATGGAAAGGGATAGAAAAGGGAAATTGCATGGTAATGGAGGGAGACCTCATTGTTATACAAAATTACATATAAGAGGTTGTGAGGGGAATGGGAAAATAAACAAGGAGAGATATGAATTACAGTGGATGGGGTAGAGAGAGAAGATGGGAGGGGAGGGAGGGGGGATGGTAGAGGATAGGAAAGGTAGCAGAATACAACAGTTACTAATAGGGCATTATGTAAAAATGTGGATGTGTAACCGATGTGATTCTGCAATCTGTATTTGGGGTAAAATTGGGAGTTCATAACCAACTTGAATCTAATGTATGAAATATGATATGTCAAGAGCTTTATAATGTTTTGAACAACCAATAAAAAAAATTAAAAAAAATTAGATCTAGGTTAGGGCTAGAACTAATGACAGGGTTAGGGTTAGGGCTAGGGTTAGGGCTAGGATTAGGGTTCCGGTAAGGGATGGGGTTAGAACTAGGGATAAAGCTAGGGTGAGAGTTAGATTTAGTTTTAGGGCTAGGGTTAGTGCTAAGGTTAGAAATAGGACTAAATTAGTGCTAAGATTAGATCTAGGGTTAGTTTTTGGGTTAGGCCTAATGTTAGGTTTAGGGATAGGATTAAGGCTAGGTTTAGGGCTAGGATAAGGGATGGATTTATGTTAGGTTTAGGGATAGAATTAGGGCTATGGCTAATGTCAAGTCTAAGCCTACGGTTGGGGATAGTTTTAGAATTAGAGTTATGGCTAGGTCTAGTTTAAAGGTTAGGTTTAGTTTAAAAGTCAGCTTTAGAGTTAGGAGATTTTTTAGGGTCAGAGTCAGTGTTACAGTTTGTTTGAGGTTAGAGTTTAGGGTTAGGGCTTGAATTAGCACTAGAGTGTGGGTTAGGGTAATGATAGGGTTTGGCTTAGAGTTTACATTAGGTTTAGGGTAATTGATAGGGTTAGGGTTAGTGATAGGGTTAAGTTTAGGCCTAGGGTTCACATTAGGGTAAGGGTTATGTTTAGTATAATGGATAGAATTAGAGCTAAGTATAGGGCTAGGTTTATGGTTAGGAATAGGTCATGAATTAGGGTTAGGGTTAAACTAGGGTTAGGCTTAGGATTATGTTTAGTAAAAGAGTTAGGTTTTGAGCTAGGGTTAGGGCTAGGGAGAGGGTTAGGTTTAGGGTTACTTCTAGGGATAAGATTATAGTACTCATAGGGTTAGGGTTAGGATTAGGGCTAGTGACATCATTACGGATTGGGTTAGGGTTAGGGTAATGTATAAGATTAGATGTAGATTTAGGGCTATGTTTAATGTTAGATTGATGTTTGGGCTTATAGTTAGGGCTATGGTTATGTTTAGGTTTATAGTAAGGGTTAGGATTTGAGTTAGGTTAGGTTAGGTCTGTGGCAAGTGTGAGGTTGAAGGTTAGGTCTAGGGTTAGTTTTCCAGTTAGGTTTAGGTTTACCATTAAGCCTAGGATTATCAATAAGTTTAGATTTAGGTTTAGAGTAATGGGTAGGTTGAGAGCTAGGTTTAGAGCTAGGGTTAAGGTTAGGATTAGGGTAGGGTAAGGGTTAGTTTGAGGGATAGGTGTGGGTTTATGTTTAGAGTAATATTTAGGTTTGAGCTAGGATTAGGACTAAGGCGAGAGTTAGGTTAGGGTTAGGGCTAGGGTTTGGGTTAGGGTTATGCTTAAGGCTTGATTTAGGCCTAGGATTAGCTTTAGGTTTTGTGTTAGGTTTAGGCCTAGGGTTAGGGCTATGGGTAATGTAAGAGCTAGGTTTATGTTAAGGGCTAGTGGTAGGGTTAGGGTTATGGCTAGTCTAGTGTTAGGTTTAGATTTTTGGATAGGGTCAGATTTAGAGATAGGTTTACTCTAAAGGCAGGGTCAGTGTTTGGGTTAGAGTTAGTGTTAGGGTTACAGCCAGAATTAGGATTATGTTTAGGTCTAGGTTTAGGGTTAGTGTTTGAGTTAGGTTAAGGATTATTGTTAGGGCTGGAGCTAGGTTTATGTTTAGGTATAGGGATAGAATTAAGGCTAGATTTAGGATTTGGTTTAGGTCTATGTCTAGGGTTAGGGTTGGTCTTTGGTTAGGTTCAGTTTTAGACCTAGGTTTAGTGTTAGGGTCAGAATAAGGGTCAGGGTTATCGACAGGGTTTGGGATAGGGTTAGAGCTAGAATGAGGGCTAGGGTTAGGACTATTAATAGGGTTAGGGTTTTAGTTAGCCTAAGGATTAGAGATAGGTCTTGGGTTACCATTAGGGTTAGGGTTTTTCTTAGGTTAAGGGAGAGCCTTAGAGCTAGGGTTAATGCTAGAGTTAGAGTTAGGGTTAGGGTTAGGGTTAAATATATGTTTAGAGCTCAGATTAGGGCTAGTTTTTGTGTTAGGTTTAGGGCTAGATTTGGGCATTGGCTAATATAAGAGCCAGGATTACATTTAGGGTTCGTTTTACGTTAGGGTTAGGGGTGGGTCTAGTGTTAGGTTTAGGTTTAAGGTTAGGGTAATATTTAGAGCTAGGATTATTGTTAGGATATGATTCAGCATCAGGGTTAGTTTTAGGGGTAGGGTTAGGACTCAAATAAGGGCTAGGGTTACTGTTAGTGTTTGGTTTAAGGTGAGGGCTGTGTTTAGAGCTAGGGTGACTGTTAGGATATCAGTCAAGGTCAGGGTTATCTTTAACGTTAGTGTTATGACTTGAATTAGGGCTAGAGTTACTGTTGGGATTTGCTTTAAGTTTAGGGTGGTCTTTAGAACTAGGATAAGTGTTAGGATATGAATCAGGGTCAGGGTAAGTTTTAAAGTTAGGGTTAGGACTTTAATTAGGGCTAGGGTTACGTCTAGGTGTAGTGTTAAGGTTTGGTTTAAGTTAAGGTTTAGTGTTAGGGATGTTGCTCAGTTTTTTTTTTTTTTTTTGTTGTTGTTGTTTTGTCCTAGACTTAGGGTTTGGGCTAGTAATATGATTAGCATTAGGGTTAGGGTTAGTTTTAGTGTTAGGCTTAGGCTTTGGTTTAGGGTTTGATTTTGATTTAGTGTTAGATCTAGGATTAGGGCTAGGTCTAACTATAGGGCAATGGTTAGGGCTAGGGTTATGGTTGCGGTAACAATAGGGTTAGAACTAGGGTAGGACTAGGGTGAGAGTTAGAGTTAGTCTTAGGCCTAGGGTTTTGGTTAGTTTTAGGGATAGGGCTTAGTTAGGGCTAGGATTAGGGCTAGGGTTAGTGTTCAGCTTATGCCCAGTGTTAGGGCTAGGGTTATAGTTAATTTTAGTTTAAGGTATTGTGTTATAGCTAGGTTTAGAGGTGGGGTGAGGGTTAGAATTAGGGATAGGGCTAGGGTTAGTGTTAGGGTTGTGACTAAGGCTAGGTTAAGGGCTAGGATGAGGGCTAGGGTTTGTTGTAGGGTTAGGTCTAGAATTAGGACTAGGGCTAATGTCAGGTCTAGTGTTACAGTTTGGGGTAGATTTAGGGTTAGGTTTTTGTCTAAGTCTAGTGTAATTGTTAGGCTTACGGTAAGGTTCAGGTTTAGAGCTAGGTGTATTTTTAGGGTCAGGAGCAGGGTTAGGTTTGTTTTAGGTTATGGTTCAGGGATAGGGCTCAAATGAGCATTAGGGTTAGGGTTAGGGTAATTGATTGGGTTAGGTATAGGTTTCAGGGTACGTTTAGGGCAATGGAGAGCTTTAGGGTTAGCACAAAGGTTAGGGTTAAGCCTAGGATTAGCTTTAGAATTAGGGTTTTCATAAGGATAATATACAGGGTTAGAGCTATGGTTATGGCTATGGTTAGGTTAGAATTAGGGCTAGAGTTAGGTTAGGTTTGGGTTAGGGCTAGTAACTCTAGCTTAGGGTAGGGTTAGGGTTAGATTTGGGGTAAAGGTTAGGTTTTGAGCTAGGGTGAGACCTAGGAAGAGGGTTAGGTTTAGTGTTATGGTCAGGGTTAGGTTTAGGGTTAGGGATAGGTTTTCATTAGGGTTATAGATCAGGTTTAGGGTAATAGATTGGGTTAGATGTAAGGTTAGCTTTATGGTTAATATTAGGGTTAAGTTTAAGTTTAGTTTTAGGGCTAGGTTTACTGTTGGATTTAAGGTAAAAGTTAGGGTTTGATTTGGGTTAATGCTATGACAAGGTTTAGGTTTAGGGTTAGGTCTAGGGTTAGGTTTATGATTTGGGTTATGGTTTCAGTTAGGGTTATGGATAGGGTTATCATTAGGATTATGGTTATATTTATGGTAATGCCTAGGGTTAGAGCTAGTGGTAGGTATAGGTTTAATGTTAGGATTAGGGCTATGGTTAGACTTATGGTTAGGGATAGTGCTAGGGTTATGTTTAGGCTAAGGGTTAGTCTTTGAGCTAGGGGTAGGACTAAGGTGATGGTTAGAGTTATGGTTAGGACTAGGGTTAGGAATAGGTTGAGGGTTATGCTTAGGGTAGGATTAGGCCTCAATTAGGGTTAGGGTTATTTAAGTTATTTGTTATTTTTAGGCCCAGTATTAGTGCTATATGTAATGTAAGAACTAGGGTTCTGATTAGAGCTAGTTTTAGAGTTAAGGTTATGGGAAGACTTACTGTTAGGTTTAGGTTTTGGGTTAGGGTCAGGTTTAGAGCTAGGTTTAATGTTAGTGTTAGGGCCAGAGTTCAGGTTAAAGTTAGGGTTAGGGTGAAAGTCAGAATAGGACTAGGGTTAGGTCTAGTGGTAGTATTAGTGTTTGGTTTAGGTTAAGGGTTATTGTTAGGGCTAGGACTAAGTTTTTGTTTAGGTCAAGGGCTAGAGTAATAGCTAGATTTAGGATTAGGTTTAGGCCTAGGGCTAGTGTTAAGGTTAGATTTATGTATAAGTTTACTGGTAGGGCTAGTTTCAGGTTTCAGTTTCAGTTTAGGGTAAGGTTTAGACCTATAATTAGTGTTAGGGTCAGAATAAGGGTGATGGTCAGGGTGAGGTTTTGGGTCAGGGTTAGATAGAGAATGAGGGCTAGTGTTAGGACTAGTAATACAGTTATTGTTTGGGGTTGGCTAAGGATAAGGATTAGGACTAGAGTTAGCATTATGGATAGGGTTTGGCTTAGGGTAATGGATAGGATTAGAGCTAGAGTTAGGGCTAGGATTAGGGTTAGATTTAGGGCTAGTTTTAGGGTTAGGGTTAAATCTAGTATTAGGAATTGGATTAGGGCTATTTTTGTGTTAGAGTTAGGGCTAGGGTTTGGCTAAGGCCAATGTAAGAACTAGGGTTATGATTAGGGTTAGTTTTATGGTTAGGGTTTCAGCTAGGTCTAGTGTTAGCATTAGTTTTAGGGTTAGGGTGATATTTAGCGCTAGGGTTTGTGTTTGGATATGAGTCAGGGTGAGAGTTAGTTTTAGGCCTAGGACTTGAATTAGAGCTCAGGTTATGGCTAGATATGAGTTAGGGTTTGGTTTACATTAAGGTTTAGTGTTAGAGCAACTGCTCAGTTTTGTTTTAGGGCTAGGGCTAAGGTTAGACCTAGTTGTAGGATTAGCAATAGTGTTAGAGCTAGTGGTAGAATGAGTTTTAGGTTTAAGATTAGGTTTAGATTTAGAGTTTTGTTTGGATCTAGGGTTAGAGCTATGGCTAGGGTTCGGCTATGTTTAGGGCTATTTTGAGTGTTATGGTAACGAATAGGGTTATAAATAGAAATAGGGCTAGGTTGTGAGTTAGAGTTAGTCTTAGGGCTAGGGTTAGGGGTAGGGTTAAGTTTAGCATTCAAATAGGGCTAGGATTAGCGCTATGATTATTGTTAGGGTTAGGCCTATGGTTAGGGCTAGGGTTATGGTTAGTTTTAGGGGAAGGGATGGGGTTATATAGCCAGGTTCAGTGCTAGGGTGAGGGTTATATTTAGGGATAGGGCTAGGGTGAGGGTTCGGGTTAGGATTAAGTCTAGTTTTAGGGCCAGGATGAGGGCTAGGCTTTGTGTTAGGGTTAGGGCTAGGATTATGGCCAGGGGTAATGTCAGTTCTAGGGATATGTTTAGGGATAGTGTTAGGGATAGGTTTAAGTTTAGGTCTAGTGCTAGTGTTATGTTTAGTTTTAGGTATAGGTTTACTGGTAGGGCTAGTGTTAGGGTTCAGTTTAGTGTTAAGGTCAGGCTTGGACCTAGGTCAGTGTGAGGGATAGGTTTAGTGAAGCAGTCAGTTATAGAGTTAGGTTATTATTAGGGTCAGAGTATGGATTATAGATTGGTTTGGGTTAAGGTTTAAAGTGAGGGCTCATATTAACATTAGGGTTAGGGATAGGGTTATTGTAATGGATAGACTTAGGTTTACAGTTCAGTTTAGGTTTAGAGTAATGTATAGGGTTAGTGTGAGGGATAGGGTTAGGGTTTGGCCTAGGGTTAGCATTTGGCTTAGGCTTATGTTTAGAGTAAAGAATAAGTTTAGTGCTAGTGTTATGGCTTAGGTTAAGGTTATGATTAGGGCTAGGGTTTGTATTACTCCTAAGGCTAGTGTTAAGGTTAGGTTTAGGGTAAGTGTTAGGGTTTGAACTAGGGTTAGGGCTAGGGCGAGGGTTAGGTTTAGAATCAGGGCTACGGTTAGGATTAGGGTTAGTTTTAGGGTTATGGATATGGTTAGCATTAAGTTTAGGGTTATATTTAAGGTGATGGATAAAGTTAGAGCTAGGATTTCGGCTAAGGTTACAGTTAGGATTAGGGATAAGATTAGAGTTAGGGTTAGAGCTAGGGTTATGTTTAGAGTAAAGGTTAGGGTTTGAGCTAGGGTTAGGGCTAGGGCGAGCATTAGGTTTAGGATTTGTGCTAGGGTTAGGGTTAAAGTAATGCTTAGGTCTAGGTTTAGGGCTTGTATTAGGGCTAGGTTTTGTGTGAGGTTTATGGCTAGTGTTAGGGCTATGGGTAATGTAAGAGCTAGGGTTATGGTTATGGCTAGTTTTTTGGGGTTAGAGTTATACATATGTCTAGTGTTAGTTTTAAGTTTTGGGTTAGGATGAGGTGTAGAGCTAGGGTTTGTGTTAGGGTAAGCGTCAGTGTTCAGGTTAGCATTTTGTTTATGGTTAGGGCCAGAATTAGAACTAGGGTTAGGTCTAGGGGTAGGGTTAGTCTTTGTTTTAGGTTAATGGTTAATTTAGGGCTATGGCTAGGTGTTTGTTTAGCACTAGGGCTAGAGTTATGGCTATATTTAGTATTATGTTTAGGTCTAGTGCTAGTATTATGTTTAGTTTTAGGTATGGGTTTACTGGTAGGGCTAGTGTTAGGGTTCGGTTTAGTGTTAAGGTCAGGCTTTGACCTAGTGTTAGTCTTAGGGTCACAATAAGAGTAAGGTTTATGCTTAGGCTTTGGTTTAGGGTTAAAGATAGGATGAGGTCTAGGGTTAGGATTAGTAATAGAGTTAGGGATTGGGGCAAGCTAAGGTTTAGGGTTAGAACTAGGTTAGCATTTGGGTGAGAGTATGGCTAAGGGTAAGGAATAGGTTTAGAGCTAGGGTTTGGGTTAGGGTTAAGGTTAGGGTTAGGGTTAAAGCTAAGGTTTAGGCTCAGATTAGCGCTAGGTTTTTTAGTTCGGGTTAGGGCTGTGGCTAATGTAAGAATTAGCTTTATGTTTAGGGATAATTTTAGGGTTAGGATTAGGGCAAGGTCTAGTATTTGGGTTAGCTTTAGGGTTAAGGTGATGTTTAGAGGTAGGGTTAGTTTTAGGGTCAGAGTCAGGGTCAGTATTATTTGTAGGGATAGGGTTACAACTAGCTGTAGCATTAGGATTTGGTTTAGGTTAAGGGTTAGTATTAGGGCTATAACTCAGTTTTGTTTGTGGGCTATGGCTAGCTAGATTTAGAGCTAGTTTTAAAATTAGAATTAGGGTTAGGGATAGTGTTAGGTTGAGGTTTTGCTTTAGAGTTATGGTTAGATTTAGAGTTAGGGTTAGTTCTAGGTTTAGGACCATGGCTAGGGTTAGGAATAAGTTTATGGCTAGTGTTAGGTTTAGGCAATAGATAAGGTTGGTACTAGAAATAGGTCTAGGCCTAGAGTTAGGGTTAAACTTAGGGCTAGTGTTAGAGTTAGGGTTACAGTTAACAATAAATTAGGGTTAGAATTAGAGCTATGGTTACTGTTAGGTTTAGCCCTAGTGTTAGGGCTGGTTTTAGTGTTAGTGATAGTGTTAGGTTTAGGGTTAGGGGAAATGATGTGGTTATAACTAGATTCAGACTAGGGCAAGGGTTAAATTTAGGGTTTGGGCTCGGGTTAGCGTTCGGGTTAGGGTTAAGGCTAAGTTTAGGGCTAGGATGAAGGCTCAGGTTTTTTTTTTTTTTTTTTTTTTTTTTTTTAGTTTTAAGGCAAGAATTAGGTAGAGTGCTAATGTCAGGTCTAGGGTTACAGTTAGGGACCTTGTTAGGGTTAGTTTTATGGCTAGGTCTAGTTTAAAGGTTATGTTTAGGGTAAGGGTCATGTTTAGAGCTCGGTATGTTATTAGAGTCAGTTTCTTGTTCATAGTTTGTGTTAGTTTTTTGTTTACTTTTAGGGCTCGAATTAGCATTAGGGTTAGGGTTAGAGTAATTGATAGGATTAGGTTTAGCATTCAGATTAAGTTTAAGTAAGGTTAAGGTTAGTGTTAGCGTTAGGTTTAGGGTTAGGCCTAAATGGATAGGATTAAATTTAGGTTTAGGACTAGGGTTAGTGTTTGGTTTAGAATAACTGTTAGGGTTTCAGCTAGGATTAGGACTGTGTCAAGGGTTAGGTTTACAGTTAGGTCTAGGGTTAGGTTTACAGTTAGGGTTAGTGTAGGTTTAGGGTTAGGACTAGGGTTAAGTTTACAGTTAGGGTAGAATAGGTTTAGTGTTAGGGCTAGTGTAATCATGACATAAATAGTTAGGTTTAGGGTAATGGGTGGGGTTAGAGCTATGTTTAGTGCTATGTTTGGGTTAGGCTTATGTTTACGGTAATGGATAGTTTAGGGATAGGGTTATGGTTAGGATTAGGGCTAGGGTTCGGGTTAGGGTTAGGTCGAGGGTTAGTGTTAGGGTTAGATTTAGGGTAAGTGTTAGGAATTGAGCTATAGTTAGGGCTAGGGCGACAGGTAGGGTTAGTGTCAGGTCTAGGTTTAGGTTTAGGCTTAAGTTTAGGGCTAGGGTTATCATTAGGGTTAGGGTTATGCTTAGAGTAATGGATAGAGTTAGAGCTAGAGATAGGGCTAGATTATGGTTAGGATTAAGTCCAGGGTTAGGTTTAGGGTTAGGGCTAGTTTTAGGGTTAGGTTTAGGTTTAGGGTAATGGTCAGGGCTAGGGTTAGGGTTTTAATGAGGTGTAGGGCTCGGTTTAGGACAAGGTTTTGGGTTGGGTTAGGGCCAGGATTAGGGCTACAGCTAATGTAAGAACTAGAGTTATGATTAGGGCTACTTTTAGGGTTAGGGTTAGGGCTCATTCTAATTTTAGGATTAGGTATACTTTTAGGGTGATGTTAGAGTTAGGGTTAGTGTAAGGTCAGATTCAGGCTCAAGGCTAGTTTTAGGGTTAGGTTAGGGCTGGAATTAGGGCTAAGTTTAGGGCTATGTGTAGGGTTAGGTTTTGGTTTAGGTTAAGGGTTAGGGTTAGGGCTATGGCTCAGTTTTGTTTTAGGGCTTGAACAAGATTAGGGCTAGTTTTAGGATTAGTGTTATTGTTAGGGCTAGTGTTAGTATGAGGTTTAGGCTTAGGGTTAGGATTGGACTTAGAGTTATGTTTAGTTCTAGGTTAAGGCTAGGGCTAGTGTTAGGGCTAAGATTAGGGTTATGGTAAGGAATGGGGTTAGATTTAGGAATAGGACTAGGGCGAGAGTTAGAGTTAGTCTTAGTGCTTGTGGTAGGGTTAGGGCTAAATTAGGGCTTGGTTCAGGTCTAGGATTAGTGTAAGGGTTAAGTCTAGAGTTACAGTTAGGGTTATATTTGGGGGAAGGGATGGAGATATAGCAAGGTTCATAACTAGGGTGAGGAATAAAATTAGGGATAGGGCTAGAGTTAAGGTTTGGGTAAGGATCAAGGCTAGGTTTAGGGCTAGGATGAGGGCTAGCATTTGTGTTAGGGTTATGGCAAGAATTAGAGCTAGGGTTAATATCAGGTCTAGAGTTATGGTTATGGAGAGTTTTCGGGTAAGATTTATGGCTAGGTCTAGTGTCAGAGTTAGGTTTAGGGTGAGCTACAAGTTGAGAGCTAGGGTTATTATAATAGTCAGCGTCAGGTTTTGGGTTTGTGTTAGGTTGAGTTTTAGGGTTATGGCTCAAATTAGCATTAGGTTTGAGTTACAGTTAGGATAATAGATAAGGTAAGGTTTAGGCTTCAGATTAGGTTTAGTGTAATGGATAGGGTTAGGATTAGGCCTAGGGTTAGCATTAGGTTTATGGTTATTATTAGGGTAATGGATAGGGTTAGAGCTAGGGTTAGGGCTAAGGTTATGTTTACGATTAGGGTTAGAGTTAGAGTTAGGTTTAGGGTAAAGTCTAGGATTAGGTTTAGGGTATGGGTTAGGGTTTGAGCTAGGGTAAGTGCTAAGGATAGGGTAAAGTTTAGGATTAGGTCTAGGGTTAGGATTAGGGTGATAATTAGGGTTAAGTTAATGGACAGGTTTAGATGCTAGGTTAGCTTTAGGGTTAGGTTTATGTTTAGGACTAGGATTAGGGTTAAGTTTAGCATAATTGTTAGAGTTTGAGCTAGGGTTAGGACTACAGCAAGGGTTAGGTTTATGGTTAGGTCAAGGGTTAGGTTTAAAGTTAGGGCTAAGGTTATGATGATGTTAATGGTTAGGGTTAGGATAATTGATAGGGTTAGAGCTAAGGTTAAGTCTAGTTTTAACTTTAGGATTTGGGCTATTGTTAGAGTTAGGGTTAGGGTTAGGCTTATCATTTTCTTACGGTTAGGTTAAGGGTAAGTGTCAGGGATTGAGTAAGTGTTAGGGCTACGTTGAGGCTTCATGTTAGCGCTAAGATTGGGGCTAGTTTTTGTGTTAGTGTTAGGGCTAAGGTTAGGGCAACAGGTAATGTAAGAACCAGGGTTAGATTTATGGTTAGAGTTAAGGGTAGTTCTAGTGTCAGTGTTAGATTTAAGGTTAGGGTTATATTTAGATCTAGTGTTATTTTTAGGATATGAGTCAGGGTCAGGGTTAGTTTTAAGGTTAGGGTTAGGACTCGATTAGGGCTAGGGTTAGTTCTTGTAGTAGTTTAGGGTTTGGTTTAAGTTAAGGTTTAGGGTTAGATCTATTGCTCGGTTTTGTTTTAGTCCTAGAGTTAGGTTTAGGGCTAGTTTTACAATTAGTAAACCAAGCAATATCCCTAACCCTAAACATAAACTTAAACCTAACCCTAACACTAAACCTAGACCTATCTCTAGCCCTAATTCAAGTTCTAACACTAACTTTAAAACTAACACTGACCTATACTCATATCCTAACACTCAACCTAGCTCTAAACACCACCCTTACCTTAAACGAAACACTAAGAATACCCCTAACAATAATTCAAGTCATATCTCTAACCCTGAAATGAACCCTGACCTGACTCTTATCCTAAAACAAAACCTAGCTATAAATATTACCCTAAACTTAAACCTAACCTAACACTAAACCTAACCATAACACTAAAACTAACCTAAATTTAACCCTAGTTCTTACATTAGCAATGGCCCTAATCGTGCACCTAACCCTAACAAAAAAACTAGCCCTAATCCGAGCCCAAAACCTAGATTTAACCCTAACTCCAACCTAACAATAGCCCTAACCCTAGCTCCAAACCAATCCCTTACCCTAAGCAAAAACCTAAACCTAAGGGTAACCCTAGACCTATCCCTAATCCTTAGGCTAACAAAAACTCTTACTCTACTAATAGCTCTAACCTTAGCTCTCATTCTAGCTCTAACACTATTCTAAATTTCTAACCCTTACCCTGAACCTTATACTGACCCTACTACTATAGTTTGGTCTAACTCTAACCCTAACTCTAACCGAAAACCTCTGGTAATCCTACTCCTAGACCTAACCTTGAAACTAACTCCCAGCCTAGCCCTAACCATAGCTCAGAAACTTACCCTTATGCTAAACATAACTCTAAACCTAACCATAGTTCTAATCCTCACCCTAACCCTAACTCAAGACCTAATCCTAACCATAACCTTAGCCCTAAACTTTACTCTAACTGTAATCATTACCCTAAACATTACCCTTACCCTAATGCTAACCCTAGGCCTAACCCTAAACTTATCACTATCCCCAAAACTGTCAATTACCCTAAACTTAACCTGAACCCTAAACCTAATCTTATCATTACCCTAATGCTAACCCTAATGCTAATTCGAGCCCTAACCCTAAACTCAAACCTAAACCAAACCCCAACACTGACCCTGACATTAATAATTACCCATCTCTAAACCTGACTATAACCCCATACCTAACTCTTACACTAGACTTAGACATAAAACTAACCCTAAAATTATCCCTAACCATAACCCTGGACCTGACTTTAGCCCTATCCATAATCCTAACCCTAACCTTAGCACAAACCCTAGTCCTTATCCTAGCCCTAAACATAGCCTTAATTATAACCCTAACCCTATCCCTAGGCCTAACCCTAACACTAACCATAACCCTAATCTTAGCCCTAATTTAATCCTATCCCTAAACCTAACCCTATCCCTAGCAAAAAGACTAACTCTCTCACCTTATCCCTAACTCTAGTTCTAACCCTATACATTTCTGGAAGCCTAAAACTAGACTGAACTATAGGTCAAACCCTAGCCCTATTCATATCCATGGCCATAACCCTAGATCTAACCCTAACTCCAAATCTAACCCTAACAATAAGCCTAAGCCTAAACCTAACCCTAGCCCTAACCCTAAGGCTAATCCTAAAACTAGCCCTAACCCTAGCCCTACCACTAAAACAAAACTGAGCCATAGAACTAACCGTAATCCTTAACATAAATCAAGCCCTAATTCTACACCTAGCCCTAACACTAGCAATAATTCGAGTCATAAGCCGAACCCTAAAACTAATCCTCACCCTGACTCTGACCTTAACACTAAACCTAGGTCTAAATATCACCCTAACCCTGAACCTAAACATTACACTAGACCTAGTCCTAACCCCTAACATGAAAATTAGCCCTAATCATAACCCTAGTATTTACATTAGCCGTAACCCTGACCCTAGCCCTAATGTAACCCAAATCCTAGCCCTATTCTGAGCCCTAACCCTAGCTTTAACCCTAAACCTAACTCTATCCCTATCATTAATTGTAACCATAAACCTAGCTGTAACGCGAGCTCTAACCCTATCCATTACCCTAACCATAACCCTAACCCAAATGCTAACCCTAGGCCTAAACCTAACCCTATCCCTAATCTTCACCCTATTCATTACCCCAAATCTAACCTGAAACCTAAACCTAACCCTATCATTACGTGTATCTTAATCTTAATGTTAATTCCAGTCTTAACTTTAAACCTTAACATATCCAAAACACTAATTGTGACCATGACCCTAATAATACCCTTATCTCTAAACCTGACCCTAACCCTAAACCTAATGCTTACACAAGGAGTAGCCATAAACCTAACCTTAAACTATCTTTATCCATAACCTTAGACCTGAAATTAGCCCTAACCATAATCCTACCCTAAACCTAGCCTTCATCCTAACCCGAACCATAACCTGAGCCCCAACCCTAATTCTAACCCTCACCCTAGCCCCAAACCTTCCTATAACCCCATCCCTTACCACAAACTTAACCATAACCCTAAACCTAAACCTAACCCCCACCCTAACCCTAGGCCTACTACTAACACTAAGCCTAGCGACAATCCTAGCCGTAATTTAATCCTATCCTAACCCTAACGCTAGTCCTAAAACTAACTAGAACTCTTGCCCTAGCCCTAGCCCTAGCCCTAGTTCTATCCTTAGCCCTATCCTAACTCTAGATCTAAACCTAACTCTAGATCTAAACCTAACTCTAAATTTAACTTTAATCATAAGACAAATCAAATCCTAACACTACCCCTAACCATAATGCTAATCCTAAAACTTGCCCTGGCCCTGGCCCTAGCCATAAAACAAAACCAAGCTATATCCCTAATCCAAACCCTTAACCTAAATCAAACCCAAACCTTACAACTAGCCCTAACCCTAACTCTAAAAATTACTCTGACCCTGACGCTGTCCCTAACACTAATCCTAGCTCTCATTATTACCCTAACTTAAGTTATTCCTAACACTAGACCTAGCCTTAACCGTAACTCTAAAACTATCCTTAATTGTAACCCTAGTTCATATTAGTCATTGTCCTAACCCTAGCATTAACCCTAACACAAATCCACCTGCATCTGAGCCCTAAACCTAGCTTTAACCCTAGTTATAACCCTAACACTAGCCCTAAACCTAACCCTAACCCTAGCCCTAACCCTAGCTCTAACCCTATCCCATACCCTAAGTCAAACCCTAACCCAAATGCTAACCCTAGCCCGAACCCTAATCCTTAGCCTAACTTCAAGTCTATCCATATTACTAGTATTAACCTAGCCCTCATTCTACCTCTAAACCTAACCCTGACCCTAGTCTGACCCTAAAAGTAACCCTAGGTCTAAACCTGACCCTAAACCTAAACCAAAAATTAACACTAGACCTGCCGGTAACCCTATACTTATGCCTAAGCCTAATACTACACCTAGACCCAAAGCTAATCCTTAATATACCTATAACTCTAGTCCTAGACCTAAAAAAATCCTAGCACTAGCCCTAACAATAACCCTTAACCTAAACCAAACACTTATCCTATTCCTAGATCTAACCCTAGTACTACTTCTGTCTCTAGCCCTAAACCTAACCCTATCCTGAACACTGATCCTTATCCTATCACATAAACTAGCTTTAAACCTGACACTAACACAAAACCCAGACCTAACACTAGACCTAGCCATAACCCTAAACATAAAACTAGCCCTAAACATAACCCTAACTTTTACATTACCTATAGTCCTAACCCTAGCCCTAAACCTAACACAAAACCTAGAGCTAATCCTAGGCCTAAACTTAGCTCTAAGCATAAACCTAAGTCTAGCCCTAACCCAAACCCGAACTCTAACCCTAACCCTCTCCTTAGACCTGATGCTAGCTCAAAGCCTAACCCTTACTCTAAATATAAACCTAGCCCTATCCTAAATCCTAATCCCAATGCTAGCCATAATCCTAACCTTAACCCTAGCCCAAATTTAAGCTCTAATCATATCCATTACCCTAACCCTAATTCTAACCCTAATTAAAACACAAACCACAGTGTTAACCCTAGCCCTAGCACAAACCCTAGGCTTAAACCTAACACTAACCCTAGTCCTAATCCTAGCCCTAATTTAGCCCTAACCCTAATTCTTACCATAAGCCTAATCCTAAGAATAACTCTTAATTTTCACCCTAGAAATATCCCTAGTTCTAACCATATTCCTTACCATAACCCTAACCCTAGCCCTAACCCTAGCATGAGCCCTAACCCTAGATCAAACCTAATTCTAAATCTAACCCTAACCCTAAGCCTAAAGTCAATCTAACACTAGCCCTAAACCTGATGCTAATCCAAAATCTAGCGTTAACCCTAGCCCTAGACCTAAAACGAAACTGAGCCATAGCCCTAACCATAACCCATAACATAAACCAAAACCTAACCCTACACTTAGCACTGACTTTAGCCCTAATTCAAGTCCTAAACCTACACTAAAACTAACGCTGACCCTGACACTGACTCTAAATATAACCATTGCTCTAATCATCATCCTAACCCTAACCCTAAAACTGGCACAAATTGTAACACTAGTTCATTTATTAGCCATAGCCCTAACCCTAGCCCTAACCAAACCCCAAACCTCGCCCTTATTTGAGACTTAATCCTAGTTTTAAACCTAACCCTAACCCAAAACATAGCCCTAAACCTTACCCTAACCCTAGCCAGAATCCTAACCTAATCCTAACCCTAATTAAAACCCTATCCCTAACATTAAACCTAACTCTAACCATAATCTTGAACTTAGAACTAAACTTAAACCTAAACCTTGCACTAGCCTTAACCCTAGCTCAAACACTAACCATTATCTTACCCTAACCATAACCTTTACCCTAAACTAACACTTACTCTAACCCTAACACTTCCTCTGAACCAAACCCTAGCTCTATCCCTAAACCTAACCCTAATCCTAGACTTAATCCCAACCATAACCTAGCCCTAACCCTAGCTCTAAAACTATCCATTACACTAAACATAACCCTAACACTAATCCTAACCCAAACCGGATAGCTGAAAACTAACCCATCTGTTACCTTAAACCTTAACTAAAAACTAAAGCCAACCTTTCTTTTACCTTAATTCTAAACCTAACCCTAATGCTAATTTGAGCCCTAACCCCTTAACCTTAACGCAAACCAAATGCTAACCCTGACCCTCACTATGACACTAATAATAATTCTAGCTCTAAAGCTGACTTTAACTTAAACCTAACCCTTACACTAGACCTAGCCATAAACTCACCCTAAAACCACCCTTAACCATAAACCTAGACCTGATATTTTCCCTTAGTCGTAGCCCTAAACCTATCAGAATACCTACCCCTCATTCTGGCCCTAATCCTAGCATTAATCCTAAACTGAATCATAACCCTAGGCCTAATCCTAATTCTAACCCTCACCCTAGCCCTAAACCTAGTAAGAACCCCACCCATTCCCCTCAACTTAACCCTAACCACAGTGCTAACCCTAACCCTAGCCCAAACCCTAGGTTTAACCCTAATGCTAACTCTAGTCCTAATACTAGCCCTAATTTAGCCCTAACACAAAGCCTCACCCTAAGCCTACTCCTAAGAATAACTGTAATTCTCAACCTAGATGTATTTCTAGTTCTAACCATATTCCTTACCATAACCCTAACACTAGCCCTAACCCTATCACAAGCCCTAACCCTAGATCAACCCTAACTCTAAATCTAACACTAAACCTAAGCCTAAACTTCCATCTAACACTAGCCCTAACCCTGATGCTAACCCAAAATCTAGCCTTAGCCCTAGCCGTAGCCCTAAAACAAAACTGAGACATAACCTAACCGTAACCCTTAACATAAACCAAAATCTAACCCTACACCTAACACTAACTTTACCCATAATTCGAGTCCTAAACCTAACACTAAAACTAACCCTGACCCTGACACTGACCCGAAATATAACCATTGCTCTAAACATTACCCTAACCCTAACCCTAAAACTGGCACAAATTGTAACACTAGTTCACACATTAGCCATAGCCCTAACCCTAGCCCTAATCAAACCCAAAACCTCGCCCTTATTTGAGACTTAATCCTAGTTTTAAGCCTAACCATAACCCAAAACCTAGCCCTAAATCTTTCCCTAACCCTAGCAATAATCCTAACCATAACTCTAGCCTTATCACAAGCTCTAAACCTATCCATTAACCTAATCCTAACTATAACCCTAATGGTAACCCTAGGCCTAACCCTAAACTTATTGCTAACCCTAACCTTATTCCTTAACCTAAATCTAACCTGAACCCTAAACCTAGCACTATCATTACCCTATCCTTAACACTAATGCTAATTCGAGTCCTAATCCTAAACTTAACCTAAGCCAAACCCTAACACTGACCCTTCCCGTAATAATATACCTAGCTCTAACCCTGACCCTACCCATAAACCTAACCCTTATATTAGAACATAGCCATAAACCTAACCCTAGAACTATTCCTCACATACCCTAAACTTAACACAAACCATAGCCCTAACCATAACCTTAACCCTAGCCCTAATCCTATCCACAACCCTAGCCCTAAACTTAGTTCTAACCCTATCAATTACCCTAAACATAGCCCTAATTGTAACGCTAACCCTAGGCCTAAATCTAACCCTAAGCCTAACTGTAACCCTATCCTTGATGCTAAAACTAACCTGAACCCTAAACCTAACCCTAACATTACCTGAACACACACCCTAATGCTAATTTGAGCCCTAACCCTAAACCCTAACCTAAACAAAACCTAAACATGACCCTGACACTAATAATACCCCTAGCTCTAAATTTCACCCTTACACTAAATCTAACCCTTACACTGAACATAACCATAAAACTATCCCTAAAATATCCCTAACTGTAACCCTGGAACTGACATTTGCCCTAATACTAATCCTAGCCCTAACCAAAACACAAACCCTAGCCCTCATTCTAGCCCTTAACCTAGCCTTAATCATAACTCTAATGAAACCCTAGACCTAACCCTAATTCTAACATTCGTCCTAGCCCTAAACCTAGCTCTGACCCCATCATTTACACTAAACCTAACCCTAAGCCCAAACCTAACCCTAGGCCTAAACATAAACATAAACCTAGCTGTATTCCTAGCCGTAATTAACCCTATACCTAACCAAACCCTAAGCCTAGGTCTAAGACTAACTCTCACTCTCGCCCTAGCCCTAGCCCTATTTCTAACCCTATTTTTATCATTACCCTAATCCTAGCTATAAACCTAGAACTAATGCTAGCCATATCCTTAGCCCTAGATCTAATCTTAGATCTAATCCTAACTCTAAATCTAACTCTAAACCTAAGACTAAACCTAACCCTAACACTAGTCCTAAACGTAATGCTAATCTTAAAACCAGCCCTAACCATAGCCTTAGCCCTAAAACAAATCCAAGACTTAGCCCTAACTTTAAAGTTTAACATAAACCAAAACCTAACCCTACACCTAGCCCTTAGCTAGCCCTAATTCGAGTCCAAACCCTAACCCTAAAGCTACCACTGACCTTAATTTTGACCCTAATACTAGCCCTAGCTCTAAACACCACCCTAATGTTAAACCTAACCCTAACACTAGACCTAGTCCTAACCACAATCTTATAAGTAGCCCAAATCATAACTCTACTGGAAATATTGGCCGTAACTCTGAACCTAGCCTTAACTCTAACCAAAATTTAGCCCTAATCTGAAACCTAACTATAGCTTTAAACCTAAACCTAATCCTAACACTAGCCCTAACCCTACCCTAAATGTAGCCCTAACCCTAGGTCTATCCCTATCCCTTACTCTAAGCCAAACCTAACCCTAATGCCAACCCTAGTCCTATACCTAATCCTATTACTAGTACGAAATCTAGCCCTCATTCTAGCTCTAACCATAACTCAAACCTGACACTTATTCTGTCCCTAATGGTAACTGTATGTCTAAACCAGACCCTAACCCTATTTTGAACCCTAAAACTAGCACTAGAAATAAACCTATTCCTAAACCTAACACTAACACTAGCCCTAGACCTAAATCTAGCCATATCTCTAGCCTTAGATATAAACAAAAACCTAACCCTAGCCCTAATAATAAACCTTAACCTAACCAAACACAAACCCTACCCTTAGACCTAACCATAGTGATAATTCTGGCTTTAACCATAAAGCTAACTATAACCTGAACACTGACCCTGACCCTAACACTAACTCTAGCTCTAAACATCACACTAACAATAACGCTAACCCTAATACTTGACCTAGCCATAACAGTAACCCCAAACCTTGCCCTAATCATAACCCTAGTATGTACAATAGCTGTAGTCCTATAACTAGCCCTAATCTAACCCCAAACCTGGCCCTAATCTGAGCGCTAATCCTAGCTTTAACCCTAACAGTAACCCTAGCCATAAGCCAGTCCCTAACCCTTCCCTAACCCTAGCTCTTATCCTATTTGTTACCTCAAGCCAAACCCTAAACCTCATGCTAACCCTAGACCTAATCCTAATCCATAGCCTAACCCAAACCCTAACCCTATTACTAGTCCTAACCCTAGCCCTCATTCTAGCTCTAACCATAACCCAAACCCTAATCCTAACCCTGAAACTTATACTGACACTAACACTAACCGTAGGTCTAAACCTGACCCTAACCCGAACCCGAAACCTAACACTAGCCCTACCAGTAATCCTATACCGAAACCGAAACCTAACACTAGTCCTAGACCTAAACCTAATCTTAAATCTAGCCAAAGTCTAGCCCTAGACCTGAACAACAACATTGCCCTAGCCCTAACAATCACCCTTAACATAACCCAAACACTAACCCTACTTCTAGACCTAACCCTAGTCATAATTCTGGCACTAACCCCAACACTCACTCTAACCTGAACACTGACGCTGACCCTAACATAAACCTAACTCCAAAGCTCACCCTAACTCAAAACCTAATCCCAACACTACACCTAGCCATAACCCTAACCTAAAACTATCCCTCACCATAACCCTAACTCTTAACTACCCATGGCCCTAACCCTAGGCCTAAAATAACACAAAACCTAGTCCTAATCATAGGCCTAAATGAAGCCCTAAGTGTAACCCTAAATTAACCCTAGCCCCAACCCTAACCGTAACCCTCCCCTTATACCTAACCCTAGCTCAAACCTAAACTTTACCCTAATATAACCCTAGCCCTATCCCAAACCCTAACCTAACCCTAACCATAATCCTAACCTTAACCATAGCCCTGAGCACAGTTGTAATTCTATACACTACCATAACCCTAGCCCTAATCCTTACCATAACACTAGCACTAAACCTATCTCTAATCCTATCCATTACCCTAACAATAATCCGAACTCTAATTCTAACCCTAGGCTTAACCCTAACCCTATCACATTCCCTAAAACTACCCATTACCCTAAATCTAACCTGTACCCTAATCCTAAGCCTATTCATTACGCTAACCCTAACTCTAACTCTAATGCTAATTAAAGCTCTAAAACTAAACCTCAACCTAAACTGAACCATAAGCCATACTCTGACCTTAATAATATATCTAGCTCTAAACTTGACCCTTACCCAAAATCTAACCATTACACTAGACCTAACCATAAACATAACCCTAAATCTATCCCTAACTGTAACCCTAGACTTAGCCCTAGACACTTACCCTATCACAAACCCTAGCTCTAAAACTTATCCTGACTGAAAAACTAACCCTAACACTAGACAAACCCTAAATCTACCCATAAGCATAACCCTAGCTCTTACATTACCCATACACCTAACAATAGCCCTAAAGCTCACACACAACCTAGCCCTAACCCTAGCCCTAAACCTAGACCTAAGCATAACCCTAAACCTATTTCTAGCATTAACCTTAACCCTAACACTGGCTCTGGCCCTAACCCCAAATCAAATTCTAATCCTTACCCTAAACATAACAATATCCCTAACCCCCAACCTAACCCTAAACCTAGCCCTAATCCTGTCACCATAGCACAAATCCTAGCACAAACTCTATTCATTACCTTTACCATAACCCTAACCCTAACCGTAGCCCTGAATCTAAACCTAATCATCACCCTAACCCTAACCCTAGCTCAAACCCTAACACTTCTGCTAAACCTAACACTGACACTAACCCTAGGCCTATCTCTAAACCTAGCCAAAATCCTACAGTTAACACAAGCCCTAACACTAGCACTAACCCTATCCTTTACCCTAAACATAAACCTAACCCAAATGCTAACCCTAGGCCTAACCCTAATCCTATCGCTAACACTAACCCTATCTATTACTCTAAACCTAACCTGAACCCTAAACCTAACACTATCCTTTACTTTAACCCTAACCCTAATGCTAATTTGAGCCCTAACCCTAAACCTTATCCTAAACCAAACCCTAAACTGGACTCTGACCATATAATACACCTAGCTCTAAACCTGACCTTTACCCAAAACATAAATTTCCCCTAGACCTAGCCATAAAACTAAAGTTAACACTATCCCTAAACATAACCCTAGACCTGACATTAGCCCTAGCCCTAATCCTAGCTCTAACCCTAACTCAAACCCTAGCCCTCATCCTAGACTAAAACCTAGCCTTAATCCTAACCTGAATACTCACCCTATTCCTATACCTAATTTGAACCCTTGCCCTAGCCCTGAACCTAGGCATAACCTCATCCCTTCCCTTAAAACTAACCATAACCCTAACACTAACACTAACTCTAATTCTAGCCCTAACAATGGGTCTAACCCTAACACTAAACCTAGCGCTAATCTAGCCCTAATTTAGCCCTAACCCTAAGCAAATCCCTAACTCTAGTCCTAAGAATAACTCTAACTCTCAACCTAGCCCTATTTCTATTTCTAAACCTGTCCATTACCATAATCCTAACACTAGCACTAACCTTAGTCCTAACATTAGATCAAACCATAACTCTAAATCTAACCCTAACCTTAAGCCTAAACCTCACCCTACCACTAGCTGAACACTATTGCTAATCATAAAACTAAACTTAACCCTAGCCCTAGACCTAAAACAAAACCGAGCCATTACCCTAACCCTTAACCTAACCTAAACCAAAACCTAACCCTACAACTAGCCATAATCCTAGCTCAAATTCGAGTCCTAGGACTAAAACTAACCCTTACCCTGACTCATATGCAAACCCTAACCCTAGATCTGTATATCACCCTAACCATAAAGCAAATGTGAACACCATTCCTAGCCCAAATTCTAACCCTAATAATAACCCTAGTTCTTACATTAGCCATAGTCCTAACCCTAGCCCTAACCCCAAAACAAAAACAGCCCTATTCTGAGCCCTAAAACTAGATTTAACCCTAACCCTAGACCTAGTCATAAACCTAACCCTAACCCTAGCTCTAAGCCTAGCTGTAACCCTATCCTTTATCCTAAGCCAAACCCTATCCATAATGCTAACTCTAGTCCTAATCGTAATCCTTAGCCTAGATCAAACACTAACCCTATTACCAGTCCAAACCCTAGCCCTCATTCTAGCTCTAACCCAAAACCTAAACCTAGCCTTCACCCTTATTCTGACCATAACACTAATTATAGGTCTAAACCTTACCCTAACCCTAAACTGAACCCTGAAACTAGCCCTACCAGTAAACTTTTACATAAACCTAACACTGACACTACTCCTAGACCTAAATCTAATCCTAAATCTAGCCTTATCTCTAACCCTAGACCTAAAAAAATCTTAATCCTAGCCCTAACAATAATCCTTAATGTAAACCAAACAATAACACTACCCCTAGACCTAACATTACTCCTGATTCTGGCTTTCACCCTAACTCTAATCTGATCCTGACACTAACACTAAACCTAGCTCTAAAACTGACTCTAAACCAAAATCTAAACCTAACAGTAGACCTAGCCATAACCCTAACCCTAAAACTATCCCTAATTAGAACCCTGGACCTTACATTAACTATAGCACTAACCCTAAACCTAAACCTAACACAAAACCTACCCCTAATCCAAGGCCTAAACCTACCATAAGCATAACCCTAACCCTAAACCTATCCGTAACCCTAAGCCTAACCCTCACCTTAGACCTTAGCATAGCTCAAAGCCTAAACATTGGCCTAAACATAACCCAAGTCTTATCCCTAACAATAACCCTAACCCTACCCTAACCCGAAACCTAACCCTAAAACTATACATTACCCTTATGATAACCCTATCCCTAATGCTAACCCTAGGCACAACCCTAACCCTATCGAATACCTTAAATCTCTCCATTACCCTAAGCCTACCCTGATCCCTAAACCTAACCCTATCCATTACTCTAAACCTAACTCTAACCCTAATCCTCATTTGAGCCCTATACCTAAATCTTAATCTAATACAAACCGTAACCATGACCCTGAACCTAAAAATAACCCTAGCTCTAAAACTGACCTTACCCTAAACTTAACACTTACACTAGTCTAAGACATAGACCGAATCCCAAATCTACTCCTAACTTTAACACTAGACCTGACATTTTTCCTAGCCCTAATTCTAGACCTAACCCTGCAACAAACCCTATCCCACATCCTAGCCCTAAACCTAGCCTTAACCATAACTGTAACCCTAACCCTAGCCCTAATCCTTAATCTAACACTCACTCTACCTCTAAACCTAGCTATGACATATCCCTTATCCTAAGCTTAACCCTAAACCTAGTATTAATGCTAGGCCTAAGCTGAACACTAACCCTAGTTCTAATCCTTTCCCTGATATAGCCCTATCCCTAAAACTAACGATAAACCTAGCCCTAAGCCTAACTTTAACTCTTTCCCTAGCCTTATCCCTAGTTCTATCCCTATCATTTACCATAATCCTAAACCTAGCCCTAACCCTGGCCCTATCATTAGACCTGGCCCTAACCCTAGATCTAACCCTAACCCCAAGTCTCAACATAACTCTCAGCCTAAGCCTAACAAAAACACTAACCCTGACCCTAACGCTAATCATATAACCTAGGACTAAAACAAAACTGAGCAAGAGAGGCTGAGGATGTGACTCAAGCACTAGCACATTCACCTGGCATGCACGAGGTGCTGGGTTTGATCCTCAGGAACAATAAAAATATAATTAAAAAAAAGATGCTGTGTCCACCAAAAACTAATATATATATATATATATATATATATATATATATATATATATATATATATATATATATATTAAAAAATTCTCTCTCTCTCTCTCTCTCTCTCTCTCTCTCTTTCTAAAAAAACCAAACTGAGCTGAAACCTTTACATAAACCAAACCCTAACACTACACCTAACCCTAACCCTAGCCCTAATTCGAGTCCTAACCATAACCTTAAAATAACCCTGACCTCGAATCATATCTAACACTCACCTTAGGTATAAACACCACCCTAAACTTAAACCGAACCCTAACAGTAACCGTAGCCTTAATTCGAGTCATAACCCTAACCTTAAAATTAACCCTGATGCTGACTCATATACTAACAGTTACCCTAGCTCTAAAGACCAATATCACCTTAAACTGAACCCTAACAGTAATCCTAGCCCTTATTTGAGTCCTAACCCTAACCCTAAAACTAACACTGTCTCTGAATCATATCCGAATACTAACCTAGCTATAACTATCACCCTAACATTAAACCTAACCCTAACACTAGACCTACCCCTACTCCTAACTCTAATTGTAACCCTAGTTCTTACATTATCCATTGCCATAATATTAGCCCTAACACTAACACAAAATTAGCCCTAATCTGAGCCCTAAATCTAGATTTAACCCTAAACGTAACTCTAGCCCTAACACTAGCTCTAAGCCTATCCCTTACCCAAAGCAAAACCCTAACCCTAATCGTAACACTAGACCTATCCCTAATCCTTAAGCTAACAAAAACCCTAACCCTATTAATAGTCATAACCCTACCCTCACTCTAGCTCAAATCCTAAATCTAGCATTAACTCTAGCCCTAGACCTAAACAAAAACCTATCCCTAGTTCTTAAAGTAACCCTTAACCCAACACAAACACGAACCCTACACCTAGACCTAAACCTAGTTCTGATTCTGGCTGTAACCATCACTTTAACTCTAACCCAAACACTGACCCTGCTTTTAAGAGTAAACCTACCTCTAAACCTGACCTAACAAAAAATCTAAACCTAACACTAGACCTAGCCAAAATGCTAACCCTAAACTAGCCCTAATCATAACCCTAGCTCTTACATTACCCACAGCCCTAACCCTAGGCCTAAAACTAACACAAATGCTAGAACTAATTCTAGGCGTAAGCATAACCCTAACCCTAGCCTAACACTCGATTAGTCCTAACCCTACATCAAACCTAACCCTTATCCTAAACATAAACCTACACCTATCCCTAACTATACCTCTAACACTAGCCCTAATCCTAAACTTAACCCTAGCCCTAACCTAGCTCTAAACCTACCCATTACTCTAAAACTAACCCTAAACCTATTAGTAACCCTAGGCCTAACCCTAACCCTAAACCTAACCAGAAAACTGACGCTAAACCTAACCCTAAACCTCACACTCACCATAGACCTAACTCTAGCTCAAACCCTAACTCTTACCATAAACCTAAACATAACCATAGCCCTAACCCTAAACCTAACCCTAAATCTAACACCAATCATAACCCTATGCCTACATCTAACCATATCCATTACTCTAACCCTAACCCTACCCCTAATGATGATGCTAACCCTATTCCAACTCTAACCCTAACCATACTCTAATCTTATCCCTAGACCTAACTAACTCTAAACCTAATCCTCGTCCTATCTCTAACCCTAGCTCAAAACCTAATGCTTATGCTAAACATAAACTTAAAACTAATTCTAGTGCTAACCCTAACTCAAGACCTATTCCTAATCATAACCCTAGCCCTAAACTTAGCTCTAACCCTATCCATTATCCTAACCATGTCCATTACCCTAATGCTAACCCTAGGCTTAACACAAACCCTATTGCTAAACCTATCCCTACAATTACCGTAAACCTAAACTGAACCCAAATAAAAACCTATCATTACCCTAATCCTGACCCTAATGATTATTTAAGCCCTAACACTAAACCCTAACCTCAACCAAACTCTAATCTGATCCTGACCTTAATAATTCCCCTAGCTCTAAATCTGACCCTTAGCCCTAAACCTAACCCTTACACTAGACCTAGCCAAAAACCTAATCATAAAACGGTTCTCTCCTCAACCATAACCCCACACTTGCCATTAGCCCTAGCCCTAATCCTAGCTCTAACCCTAACAGAAACCCCAGCTCCTATCCAGCCCTAAACCTAGATTAATCTTAACCGTAGCCCTAATCCTAGCTCTAACCCCAATACTAACTCTAGCCCTAATGTTAGCCTTATTTTCACCCTATCTTTAAACCTAACCCTAACCCTAGATCTAAGAATAAATCTAACTATCACACTAGCCCTATCACTAGGTCCAACTCTATCCCTTAAGGTTAACCCTAACCTGAGCCCTAAACTTAGTACTAACATTTTCCCTATCCATAGCCCAAGCACTAAACTTAGATCATAATCTATCTCTAAAACTAACACTAATCCGAAGACTAACCCTAACCCTAACACTAGCCCTAACCCTAACACTAATCCTAAAGCGAGCCCTAATCCTAGCCCTGGCCCTAAAACAAAATCGAGCTATAAGCTCTATCCCTAACCCTTAAACTAAACAAAACCCTAACCATACATCTACCTCTAACCCTAGACCTAATTTGAGTTTTAAGCTGAATGCTAAAACTAACCCTGACACTGACTCTGACACTAACACTAATCCTAGCTCTAAACATCACCCTAATCCTAACACTAACACTAACACTAAACCTAGCCCTAATCTTAACCTTAAAATTAGCCCTAATCGTAACCCTTGTACTTACATTATCCATAATCCTAACTCTAGCACTAACTTAACCCAAATCCTAGCCCTAATCTGAGCCCTAACCTGAGATTTAAACCTAACCCTAAACCTAACCCTAGCCCTAGACCTAATCATAACCATAACCCTAGCTCTAATACTATACATTACCATAACATTAACCCTAACTCTAATGCTAACCCTAGACCTAAACCTAATCCTATCTCTAATCCTTTCCCTATCCATTTCCCTAAACCTAACATGAACCCTAATTCAAAGCCTATCATTACCCTAATCCTTACCTAATGCTAATTCAATCCCTAACTTTAAGCCTGAACCTATTCCAAGCCCTAACCTAGACCTTCACCTTAATAATACCCTTAGCCCTAAACCTGACCCGAACCCTAAAACTAAATCTTACACTAGACATATACATAATCCGAACCCTAAAACTATCTTTAAACATAATTCTAGACTTGAAATTAGCCATACTCCTAATCCTAGCCCTAACCCTAAAACAAATCCTAGCCCTCACCCTAGTCCTAAACCTAGCCTTAATCATAACCCTAATCCTAACCCTTATTCTAAATATCACCCTACCTATAAAACAAGCATAACACCATCACTTACCCTAAACTAAATCCTAAATCTAACCCTAATTTATGCATAACTGAATACTAATCATAGCCATAATTCTAGCCCTAATTTAGCCCTATCCCTAACCCTAACCCTAACCTTAGCCCTAAGACTAGCAATAATTCTCACACAAGCCCTATCACTAGTTTTAATCCTAGCCCTTACCATAACCATAACCCTAGTGCTAACCCTTGCCCAATTCTTAGTCCTAGCCCTAAGCCTAAGCCTAAGCCTCACACTAACACTAAACCTAATCCTAACGCTAATCATAAAACTAGCCCTAACCCTTCCACTAGCAGTAAAACAAAAACAAGCAATAGCCCTAACCCTAAACCTAACATAAAACAAACCCTAACACTAAACCTAGACCTAACCATAGCCTTAATTTGAGTCCTAACACTAACCTTAAAAGTATTCCTGACACTGACTCATATGGTAAACTCACCCTAGCTTGAAACACCATTCTAAATTTAAACCAAAACTTAACAGTAACCCTAGCCCTTATTTGAGTCCTAACCCTATCTATGACCCTGACTCATGTCCTAAAACTAACCCTAGGTCTAAATATCACCCTAAACTTAAACTTAACCATAATACTAAAACTACACCTACCCCTAACCGTAACACTAAAACTAATCCTAATTGTAATCCTTGTTCTTATATTAGCGAATACCCTAACCATAGTCCTAACCCTAACACAAAACTAGCCCTAATCTGAACCCTAAACCTACCTTTAATCCTAACCCTACCCTAAATCTAGCCCTAACCCTAGCTCTAAACCTATCCCTTACCCTAAGTGAAACCCTAACCCTAATGGTAAACCTAGACCTATCCTTAATCCTTAGGCTAACCAAAATAATAAACCCTATTAATAGTCCTGACCCTAGCCCTCATTCTACCTCTCATCCTATCCCAAACCCGTTAGCTATCCCTGACCCTTAATCTGACCCTAACAAAAACCCTAGGTCTAAAATTGACCCTAAACATAGAGCAAACCCTAACACTAGTCATACCGCTAACTTATACCTAAAACTAATCCAAACCCTTAATCTAAGACTAACTATAACTCTCATGCCATCCCTATCTCTAGTTCTAAGCCTATCCATTACCAAAACACTTACCCTAGCCCTAACCCTTTCCCTATCCTTAGTCCTAGCCCTAACCAAAGATCTAACCCTAACTTGAAATCTAACCCTAAACCTAAGCCTAAGCCAAACACTAAAACTAGCCCTAATCCTAACCCTAGTAGTAAAACAAACTGAGCAATAGCCCTAACCATAAACCTTAACTTCAAACAAAGCTTAACACTACATGTAGACATAACCATAGTCTTAATTCGAGTCCTAAACCTAACCTTAAATCTAACCCTGACTCTGACTCATATCCTAACGCTCACTCCAGCTCTAAACACCCTCCTAACCTTAAACTGAAACCTAAAAGTAAACCTATTGCTAACTGGAGTCCTAACCCTAACCCTGACCCTGACTCATATCCTAACACTAATCCTAGCTCTAAATATCATCCTAACCTTAAACCTAACCTTAACACTAGACCTGCCCCTAACCCTAACCCTAAAACTAACCCTCATTGTAACCAGAGTTCTTACATTAGTCAATGCCCTATCATTAACCCTGACCCTAACACAAAAACTAGCCCTCATCCGAGCCCTAAACCTAGATTTAACCCTAACCCTAACTCTAGCCCTAACCCTAGCTCTAAGGCTGTCACTTACCCTATGAATAACCCTAAAATGAATGGTAGCCCTAGACTTATGTCTAACCCTTAGGCTAACCAAAATCCTAACCTTATTATTAGTCCTAACCCTAGCCCTCATTTTAGCTGTAATCCTATCCCAAACCCGAAGGCTAACCCTGACCCTTATCCTGACCCTAACACAAACCCTAGTTCTCAACCTCACCCTAACACTAGACTAAAACCTAACACTAGCCCTGGACCTAATCCTAATCCTAAATCTAATCTTATATCTAGCTTTAGACCTAAACAAAAACCTAGTTCTAAGCCTAACAATAACCATTATCCAAAAACAAACCTTAACCATACCCCTAGACCTAAACCTACTTCTAATTCTGGCTGTAACCCTAACTCAAAATTTAACCTAAACACTGACTCTGCCTTTAAGAGTAAACCTAGCTAAACCTAAACCTGACCCTAGCTGAAATTCTAAACCTAACACTAGATCTTGGCATAACCCTAACCCTAAAATTATCCCTAATCATAATCCTAGCTCTTACATTACCCACAGCTTTAACCTTAGGCCTAAACCTAACAAAAAACTTAGAGCTAATCCTAGGCCTTAACCTAGCCCTAAGCATAACCTAACACTAACCATAGTCCTTACCGATACCTAACCCTCGCCTTAGCCCTAACCCTGGCTGAAAACCTAACCCTTACTATAAACATACATCTAGAAATATCCCTGAATCTAACCCTAGACCTAGTCCTAATCCTAACCGTAACCGTAGCCCTAAACTTAGCTCTAAACCTACCCATTACCCTAACCCTAACCCTAACCCTAATTGTAAACCTAGCCTTAACCCTGACCATAATCCTAACCATAAACTGAAAACTAACCCTAGACCTCACACTAAACTAATACTCGCTATACTCCTAACCATAGATCAAACCCGAACCCTTACCATAATCCTAAACATAACCCTAGACCTAACCCTAACCCTAAACTTAAATCTAGCCCTGTCCCTAACCCTAAACATATATCTAACTGTATTTATTACACTAACCCTAACACTAAACTTAATTATTACCATTCCCCTAACCCTAACCCCAATAAAATTAATTATTACTATTCCCCTAACCCTAACCCTAACCCTAAATCTACCGTAATTCAATCCCTAAACATAACTCTGAACCTAACCCTTGTTCTAACACTAATCATAGCTCAGAACCTAACTGTTACACTAAACATAAAACTAATTCTAACACTAGTTCTAACCCATACCCTAACACTAACTAAAGACCTAATCCTAACCATAAGTCTAGCTATAAACTTAGCTCTAACTGTATGCATTACCCTAATCATAACCCATACCCTAATGCTAATTCTAGGCCTAACCCTTTCTAAAGACCTAATCCTAACCATAACCCTAGCCCTAAACTTAACTCTAACTGTATCCATTGCCGTAAACATAACCCTTTCCCTAATGCTAACCCTAGGCCTAACCCTACACCTATCACTAACTCCAACGCTCTAAATTACCCTAAATTTAACCTGAAACCTAAATCTAACCTTATCATTACCCTAACTGTATACATAATGCTAATTTGATCCCTAAACCTAAACTCAAACCTAAAAGAAACCCTAACCATGAACCTGACCCTATACCTCTAACCTGACCCTTACCCTAAAACTAATCCTTACATTGGACCTAACCAAAACCCTAAAACTATCCATAAACATAACCCTAGACCTGACATTAACCCTAGATATAATCCTACCTCTAACCTGAACACAAACCCTAGCCCATATAAGCACTAAACATAGCCTTAATCATAACCCTATCCTTAAAATTAGGCCTAACTTAAAACCAACACTATCCCTAATCTTAGACCTAACTTAGTCCTATCCCTAATCCTAACCCTAACCCTAGCCCGAAAACTTAGTCTAACTATCTCCCTAGCCCTAAAACTACTTCTAACCTTATCCCTTACTGGAATTCTAAACCTAGCTTTAATGCTAGACCTAACCCTAGCCTTTTCCTTAGCCCTAGAACTAACCTTGAATCTAAACTTAACTCTAAATCTAACTCTAATGCAAAGCCTAAGCCTAAACCTAACACTAACCCTAACCCTAATGCTATTCCTAAAACTAGCCCTAACTCTAGGCCTAGCCATAATACAAAACCGAGCCATCTTCCTAACCCTAACACTTAATCTAAACCAAACCCTAACCCTACAATTAGCATTAACCCTAGCCTATTTCTAATTTTAAGCAAAACAGTAAAACATATCCTAACCCTCATTCTGTTGCTCACACTAACCCTAGCTTTAAAAATCACCCTAAACATAACCCTAAACATAACACTAGACCTAGACCTAATTCTAACCCTAACCCTAAAATTAGCCCTAATTGTAACCCTAGTACTTACATTAGCCATAACCCTAACCCTAGCCCTAACTTAACCCAAAACCTAGCCTAATCGGAGCCCTAAACCAGCTTTAACCCTAACCCTAACCTTAACCCTAAATCTAGCACCAAGAATAACAATAACCTTAGCTTTAACCCTAGCTCTAACCCTATCCATTACCCTAACCATAATAATAATGCTAATACTAACCCTAGGATTAAACCTTACCATATCCCTAATCCTAACACTATCCATTACCCTAAACCTAACTATATCATTACCCTAACCCTAAAACTATGCTAATTTGAGCTCTAAATTTAAACATTAACCTCTCCCAAACACTAATCACGACCCTGAACCAAACAATACCCTTAGCACTAATCGTGACCCTAACCCTAAACCTAACCCTTACACTACATCTAACCTAACCCTAAACTATCTTTAACTGTAAAGCTGAACCTGAAATTATCCCTAGCCCTAATCTTAGCCCAAAACCAAGCCTTAAGCCTAACCTAACCCTAACCCTAATTCTAACCCTCGCCCTAGCCCTAAACCTAGCTATAACGCCATCCCTTACCATAAACCTAACAATAACCCTAAACTTAACCATAATCTTAAACCTAACAATAACCCTTGCCCTAACCCTAAGCCTAACCCTAACACTAAGCATAGCACTAACCCCAATTTAGTCCTATCCTAACCCTAAACTTAGCCTTAAGACAAACTGTAATTATTGCCCTAGCCCTAGCCCTAGGTCTATCCTTAGCCCTAGCCCAACCCTGAATCTAAACCTAACTCTAAATTTAAACCTAACTCTGAATTTAACCATAACCATAATCCTAAACCAAACCCCAACACTAGCCCTAAGAATGATGCTAATCCTAAAACTTCCTTTACCCCTAGCCCTAGCCTTAAAACAAAACCAAGCCATATCCCTAACACTAACCCTTAACCTAAACCAAACCATAAACCTACACCTAGCCCTAACCCTAACTCTAAAAATAATCCTGACCCTGACAATGATCCTAACACTAATCCTAGCTCTAAACATCACCCTAACCTTAAATTAACCCTAACACCAGGCCTAAGCTTAATCCTAACCATAAAACTAGCCCTAATCATAACCCTGGTTCGTACATTAGTCATTGTCATAACCCTAGCCCTAACCCTAACACAAATCCTAACCCTAATTCTAGTCCTAACCCTAGCTTAAACCCTAATCTTAACCCTAACTAACCATAACCCTAACCCTAACCTGATCCCTATCCCTAGCTCTAATCTTATCCCTTACCCTAAGACTACCCTAAAACAAATGCTAACCCTAGTCCTAACCCTAATCCTTAACCTAACTTAAACACTAACAGTATTACTAGTCCTAACCCTAGCCCTCATTCTAGTTCTAACCCTAACCTTGATCCTTATTCTGATCCTTACCATAACCCTAGGTCTAACCTGACCCTAATCCTAAACCAAACCCTAACACTAGCCCTACCAGTAAGCCTATTCCTATACCTGACCATAACACTAAATCTAGACCCCAAACTAATCCTAAATATAGCTATAATTCAAGCCCTAGACCTAAATAAAACCCTAGCTCTAGCCCTAAACAACAACCCTTAACCTAAACTAAACACTTACCATACCCATTGACCTAACACTCGTCCTAATTCTGGCTCTAACCCTAACCATAATCCTATCCTATCCGGAACACTGACCCTGACCCTAACATTAACCTAACTCTAAACCTGACCCTAACCCAAAACCTAATCCTAATACTAAACCTAGCCATAACCCTAACCCTAATACTAGCCCTAAACATAACCCTAGCCCTAACCCTATTTTAACCCTAATCTTAACCCTAACATTAGCCGTAACCCTAACCATAGTCCCAACCCTATCCCTAAACCTAACACAAATCAGAGCCATAATCCTAGGCCTAAACATAGCCCAAAGCATAACCCAAACCCTAACCCTAGCCCTAACACTAATAATTGCTTTAGACCTAACCCTAGCTCAAAGCCAAACCCTTACCCTTAATATTACTCTAGCCATATCCTATACCATAACCCTAACACTAGCACTTATCCTAACCTTAATCCTATCTCAAACTTTAGTTCTAACCCTGTCAATTACCCTAACCCTAACCCCAACCCTAATTATAACCCTATCCCTAACACTAAAACTAACCCTAAACATAAACATATCCCAAGACCTAAATTTAAACCTCACCATAGCACTAATCCTAGTTGAAACATTAAGCCTTACACTAAATCTAATCCTAAGACTAGCCCTAAAACATGACATAACCCTAATCATAACCCAAACCCTTAATCTAATATTTTCCACTACCCCAAAACCTAACCCCAACTGTAATGAAAACGCTAGCCATAACCCAAACCCTAAACAAAACCCTAAACATAAACATATCCCTAGACCTGAACATAAATCTAACCCTTGTCCTAGAAATTATCCTAACTCAAACACTAACTTTTACCCTAACCTAATCATAACCCTATCCCTAAACCTAATACTGTAAACCAAACCCTAGCCCTATCCCTAAACCTAACTCTAATTTTAGACTGAATTCAAACCATAAATTAGCCCTAACCCTAGCTCTAAATCTATCTATTACACTAAACATAACCCTAACCAAATGCTAACCTTAACCCTATTGCTAAACCTAACCCATCCATTACCCTAAACCTTAACTGAGAATCTAAACCTAACCCTATCCATTACCCTAACCCTAAGCTTAAACCTAATACTAATTCAAGCCCTAAACCTAATCTTTGACCTAAACCAAATGCTAACACTGACCCTAACCCTAATAATACCCCTAACTCTAAACCCTAAACATAGCTCTGACACTAGACCTAGCAATAACCTAACCCTAAAACTATCCTTAATCATAACTTGACTTGACATTAGCCCTAGCCTAGTTCTAGCCCTGAATATAAAAGAAACCCTAGCCCTAAACCTAGACTTAATCCTAACCTAAACACTAACCCTAGTCGTAATTCTAATTCTTACCCTCACACTAGCCCTAAAGCTAGCTATAACCCCAACCATTCCCCTAAACTTAATCCTAACCCCAATGCTAATCCTAAACCTAGCCCTAACCCTAGGCCTATCCCTAACACCAACTTTAGCCCTAATCCTAGCCCTATTTTAGCTTTAAATCTAACCCTAACCCTAAGCCTAGTTCTAAATCTAAATCTAACTCTTGTCCAAGCCATTTACCTAGTTCTAACCATATCCCTTACTGTAACACTAACCCTAGCCCTACCCTAACCCTGGATCTAACCCTAACTCTAAATCTAACCCTAACCCTAAGCCTACACCTCACCCTAACACTAGCCCTAACCCTAATGCTAATTCAAAATCTATCCTAACCCTAGCCCTAGCCCTAAAACAAAACTGAGCCATAGCCCTAAACCTAACCCTAACCCATAGAAGTCAAGATGAAGTGAAACCTTAAAACATAAACTGTTCCTGACAGCGAACCTTGAACTGAAAATGCCCAAACTGGGAAACATGGTAATGCTAGGTAAAAAATGAATCCTGAACGGAATCAAAGAAATTTGAACAAAACTAACTCTAAACCGAACATTTGTTCTAACCCTAGCCCTAACCCTAATCCTAAAACTAAGCCTTTCCTGTTTATAGAGCTTGATCATAAAAGTCCCAAACTTGGGGTGCCTAGTAGGGCACAGATCAATCCTGCCCAGTATCAAAAATTCTGACCAAGTAGTAGCTCAAGCCCTCTCATCCTGGGTACCTCCACCACTGTGAGCACAGAGACTCAAGCTAGGAAGAGACAACTCCACCTACTTCAAGAAAAGAAAACAGAGTTCTGAGAGACTTTTTTTTTCTTAGTTTTCTTTTCTTGCTCTTCTTATCCATTCTCCTCTACCCTTCCCCTCTGGTCCTCACAACTTCAACATATGTGAAACTAAGAACTTTCCATGAAATTGGACTTTAAGAACTGAATCACTAGAATAGTATAATATAGAGTAATTTGCATAGGCCCCACCTCATCACCTCTTTATTTGCACTTATTTTCTTTCTCTCTCTATTTACTTGTTATTTTTTTTTCTTTTTTCTTTCTCCCTCTATCTCACTTTCAGCCGCCTAACTTTTGCTATTTATACATAGGGTAATTTTATGAATACAGATAAGGAGTTTGAATTTATACCTTCTACCATAAATTCCCCCTGTCTATCATTAGAGTTCTCCTTCAAAGTTGCTAAGTTAGATTAATCACGTACCCTCATTAATTTCCCCCTTAACATAGCATCCTACCCATGACCCCCAGTTCTCTATACACCACCAGAAATGATATGCCTTTTATGAAACTAATGACTATATTCTAAATAATAATAGAAGCTAACATCTGTAGACACAGAGTCTTAGTATAAATGTATTTATAATGGTTAGGCTTAGTCTTCGGGTTAGGGTTAGATTTAGAGTTAGGTTTTGATCTATGGTTATGGCTAGGGCTAAGGAAAGGGCAAGGGTTAGGACTAGAGTTTGGGTTAGGTTTGGGATTATGGTAAGGGATAGGGTTAGAACTAGTGATAGGGATCCTATGAGAGTTAGAGTTAGTCTTAGGGCTATGGTTAAGGTTAGGTTTAGGGTTAGGGATAGGGCTAAAGTAGGGCTCATGTTAGTGTTAATTTAGGCCTTGCATTAGGTTTGAAATTAGGATTATGTTTAGGGTATGGTATTGGGTTATAGATAGGTTGAGGGCTAGGGCAAGGGTTAGTATTAGGGTAAGGGATAGGGTTAGGTTTAGGGTTATGATTAAAGCTAGGTTTAGGGCTAGGATGAGGGCTAATGTTTGTGTTAGGGTTAGGGCTAGTATTAGAGCTAGGACTAATGTCAGGTCTAGGGTTCTATTTAGGGATAGATTTACTGTTAGTTTATTACTTGGTCCAGTGTAGTGGTTAGGTTTATACTAAGGGTCAGTCTTATAGCTAGGGTTATTATTAGGGTCAGGATCAAGGTGAGGGTTTGGGTTAAGTTAGGGTTTATATTTAGAGTTTCAATTATCATTAGGTTTAGTGTTAAGGTAATGAAAGTGTTAGATTTAGGAATTAGGTGTGGTTTATTGTAATGGAGAGGGTTAGGTTAGTCCTAGTGTTAGCATAAGGGCTATCATTAGTGCAATGGATAGGGTTAGATATAAGATTAGGGGTAGGGTTATGTAAAGGATTAGGGGTTTTGTTTGGGTTATAATTAGAGTTTAAGTTTGGTTTAGTGTAATGGATAGGTTTAGGGTTATTCCTAAGGTTAGCATAATGGTTTATCATTAGGGTAATGGATAGGGTTAGACCTAAGATTAGGGGTAGACTCATGTATAGGATTAGGGCTTTTGTTTGGGTTAGGGTTAGATTTACTTTTAGAGTTAAAGCTAGGTTTAGAGGCTGGAAATGTGCCTCTAGAAGTAGCGTGCTCTCATGGCATGGGAAGGGCACTGTGTTCAATCCTCAGCACCATATACCAATAAAATAAAGATGTTGTGTCCACCAAAAACTAAAAAAATAAATTTTAAAAAGGAACTAGGTTTAGGACTCGTATTAAGGCTAGGATTTGGGTTAGGTTAGGGCTAGGATTAAGGCTATGGCTAATGTACAAAGTAGTGCTATGATTAGAGCTAGTGATAGGGTCAGGGTTAGGGCTACATCTAGTGTTAGGGTTAAGTTTATGGTTACAATGATGTTTAGAGCTAGGTTTAATATTAGGGTCAGGGTCCAGAGTCCAAATTAGTTTTCAGGTTTGGGTTAGGACTAGAATTAGAGATAGGATTAGGGCTAGGTGTAGAGTTAGGGTTTGGTTTAGGCTAAGTGTTAGGGTTAGTGTTATGATTTGGTTTTGTTTTAGGGCTAGAGTTAGTGCTAATTTTAGGATTAGAGTTAGTGCTAATTTTAGGATTAATGTTAGAATTATGGCTAGTGTTAGTGGGAGGTTTAGGCTTAGGTTTAGGGTTAGTTTTAGAGTTAGGTTTAGATTTGGCTTTGAGCTAGGGGTAAGGATAGGGCTAGGATTTGGGCTAAGTTTAGAGCTAGGTATAGGGTAATGGTAAGGGATAGGTTTAGAACTAGGTATAAGGCTAAGGTGAGATTTTGAGTTAGTCTTAGGACAAGGATTAGGGCTGGGTTAGGGATAGGGCTAAATTAGGGCTGGGATTAAGACTAGGGTTAGTGTTAGGGGTAGGCCTAGGTTTGGGGCTAGGGTTAGTGTTAGTGTTAGGGTTAGGGTTAGGTTTAGGTTAAGCGATGGGATTATAGCTACTTTTAGGACTAGGGTGAGGATTGGATTTAGGGTGATGTTTAGGGATAGGTTTATGATTAAGGTGAGGTTTATGGCTAGAATATGGGCTAAGGTTTGTGTTAGGATTAAGACTACAATTATAGTTAGGGCTAAGTAAGGTCTAGGGTTACAGTTAGGGAGAGTTTTAGGGTAAGATTTATAACTAGGTCTATTGTAAAAGGCAGGTTTCTTGTTAGGCTCAGGTTTAGAGCTATGGGTATTATTAGGGTAGGGTCAGAGTTAGAGTTTTTATTAGATTAAGGTTTAGGTATAAGGCTCGAGTTATCACTATGGTTAGGGATAGGTTAAGGATAGTTTTAGGTTTAGAGTACAGGTTAGGTGTAGGGTAATGGATAGGTTTTGGGTTAAGGATAGGATTAGGGTTCAGCCTAGGGTCAGCAGAAGCTTTGGGGTTATCATTAGGGTAATAGATAGGGTTAGAGCAAGTGATAGGGCTAGTGTTATGCTAAGGATTAGGTCTAGGGTTAGGCCTAGGTTTAGGGTTAGGGCTAAGTTTAGGGCTATGGTTAGCTTTAGGGTTAAAGCTAAAGTAGGGCTTGGGTTAGGGCTAGGTTTTGCAATAGTTTAGGACTATGGCAAATGTGAGAACTTTGTTATGATTAGGGCTTGTTTTAGGGTTAATGTTAGACCTAAGTATAGTTTTAGGGTTAGGTTTAGGGTTAGAGTGATGTTTAGAGCTAGGGTTAGTGTTAGTTGCAGGGTCAGTGTTCAGTTTTGTGTAATGGTTAATGTAAAAGCCAGAATTATGATCAAGGTCAAGATTAGGGGAAAGGTTAGTTTTTGGCTTTAGGCTAAGTGTTATTATTAGGGCTAGGGCTAGGTTTTTCTTTAGTTCTACAGATAGAGTTATGGATAGATTAGGATTAGCTTTAGGTCTAGAGCTAGTGTTAGGGTTAGGTTTAGGTATAAATTTACCAACAGGGCTAGTGTTAGGTTTCGGTTTAGGGTTAGGTTCAGGTTTAGACCTATGATTAGTGTTAGGGTCAAAATAAGGGTCAGGGTTAGGGTTAGCGTTTGTTTTATGGTTAGAGCTAGAATGAGTACTAGGATTAGGGTTTGGGTTAGGTTAAGGATTAGGTCTAACCTAATCCTAATCCTAATCCTTAACATAATCCAAACCCTAAACCTACTAATAGGTAACATAATAACCCTATTAGTAGGGTTAGGGTTTGAGTTAGGTTAAGGTTTAGGATTATGATTATGATTAGGATTAGCATTAGGTTTAGGATTTGGCATAGGGTAAGGGATAGGGTTAGATCTAGGATTAGGGTGAGGGTTGGTGTTAAAGCTAGGTTTAGTGCTTGAATCAGGGCTAGTTTTTGTGTTAGGGTTAAGTCTAGGATTAGAGCAATGGCTAAAGTAAGAACTATGGTTTTTAGGGTTAGTTTCAGTGTTGTCATTAGGGGTTAAACCTCTAGAGTTAAGATTAGGTTTAAGGTTAGGGTGAAATTTAGAGCTGTGTTAGTGTTAGGTTAATAGTCAGGGTCAGGTTTACTTTTAGGATTAGTGTTAGGATTCGAATTAAGTCTAAGGTTACTGTAAGGGTTCAGTTTAGGGTTAGGGTAGTGTTTAGAGCTAGGTTGAGTGTTAAGATTTAATGTTCAGCTTAAATTAGTGTTATGGTTAGTGTTAGGGTAACGATAGGGTGAGGTTTAGGGTTTAGGTGTGGTTTAAAATAATGCATAGGTTTAGGATTAGTGATAGCTTTAGGTTTAGGCCTAGGGTATGGTTAAGAAATAGATAGGGTTAGAGCTAGGATTCGGGCTAAGATTATGATTTTGATTAGGGCTAGGATTAGGATTAGGGTTAGGGTTAAAACTCAGGTTAGGACTTGATTAGGGCTATGTTTGTGGTTAAGTTAGTTCTAGGGTTAGGGTTAAGGCTAATGTAAGTACCAGGGTAAAAATTAGGGTTAAATTTAGGGTTAGGGTTAGTGGTAGGTCTAGTGTTAAGTTTAGGGTTAGGGTTAGGGTGATGTTTAGACTCGGGTTAGTATTATGGTCAGAGTCAGGGTCAGTGGCATTTCTACTTTTCAGCTTAAAACTAGAATTAGAGCTAAGGTTAAGTTTAGGGTTAGGGTTTGATTTAAGTTAAGGGTTAGGGTTAGGGCTATGGCTCGGTTTTGTTTTAGGGCTAGGGTTAAAGTTAGATTTAGAGTTAGGGTTAGGGTTAGGCTTAGGGTTAGGGTTTGATTTAGAGTTAAAATAAGATCTAGGTTAGGGCTAGAGCTAATGATAGGTCTTGGGTTAGGGCTAGCATTAGGGATAGGATTAGGGTTTCAGTAAGGAATAGGGTTAGAACTAGAAATGGGGTTATGGTGGGAGTTAGATTTAGTCTTAAGGCTAGGGTTAGGGCTAGGTTTAGGAATAAGAGTAAATTAGGGCTAAGATTAGGGCTAGGGTTAGTTTGGAGGTTAGGCCTAATTTTAGGTTTAGGATTAGGCTTAAGACTAGGTTTAGGGCTAGGATAAGGGCTGGGTTTTGTGTTAGTTTTAGGGCTAGAATTAGGGGTATGGCTAATGTCAGGTCTAAGCTTACGGTTAGGGATAGTTATAGGATTAGGGTTATGGCTAGGTCTAGTGTAAGTGTTAGGCTTAGTGTAAAAGTCAGCTTTAGAGTTAGGAGATTTATTAGGGTCAGAGTCAGTGTTAGAGTTTGCTTGAGGTTAGGGTTTAGGTTTAGGGCTTTAATTAGCACTAGGGTGTGGGTTAGGGTAATGATAGGGTTTTGTTTAGAGTTTACATTAGGTTTAGGGTAATTGATAGGGTTAGGGTTAGTGATAGGGTTAAGGTTAGACCTAGGGTTCACATTAGGATAAGGGTTATGATTAGTATAATGGATAGGATTAGAGCTAATTTTAGGGCTAGATTTATGGTTAGAAATAGATCTTGAATTAGTGTTAGGGTTAAAACTAGGGTTAGGCTTAAGTTTATGTTTAGCATAAGGGTTAGGTTTTGAGCTAGGGTTAGGGCTAGGGTGAGGGTTAGGTTTAGGGTTACTTCTAGGGATAAGATTATAATACTCATAGGGTTAAGGTTAGGATTATGGCTAGTGACATCATTAGGGATAGGGTTAGGTTTAGAGTAATGCATACGATTAGATGTAGATATAGGGCTATGTTTAATGTTAGATTGAGTTTTAGGCTTAGAGTTAGGGCTATGGTTATGTTTAGGTTTATAGTAAGGGTTAGGGTTTGAGCTAGGTTTAGATCTATGGCAAGTGTGAGGTTTAAGGTTAGGTCTAGGGTTAGTTTTCCAGTTAGGTTTAGGTTTAGCATTAAGCCTAGGATTATGAATAAGTTTATGTTTAGGTTTAGAGTAATGGGTAGGTTGAGAGCTAGGTTTAGGGGTAGGGTTAAGGTTAGGATTAGGGTAGGGTTAGGTTTAGATTGAGGGATAGGTGTAGGTTTATGTTTAGAGTAATGTTTAGGCTTTGAGCTAGGATTAGGAATAAGGCAAGGGTTACGTTAGGGTTAGGGCTAGGGTTAAGTTAGGGTTATGCTTAAGGCTTGATTTAGGCCTAGGATTAGCTCTAGGTTTTTTGTTAGCTTTAGGCATAGTGTTAGGGCTATGGGTAATGTAAGAGCTAGGTTTATTTCGAGGGCTAGTGATAGGGTTAGGGTTATGGCTAGGTCTAGTGTTAGGTTTAGATTTTTGAATAGGGTCAGATTTAGAGATAGGTTTACTCTAAAGGTAGGGTCAGTGTTTGGGTTAGAGTTAGTGTTAGGGTTACAGCCAGAATTAGGACTATGTTTAGGTCTTTGTTTAGGGTTAGTGTTTGAGTTAGGTTAAGGATTATTGTTAGGGATACAGCTTGGTTTATGTTTAGGTCTAGGGTTAGAAATAAGGCTAGATTTAGGATTTGGTTTAGGTCTAGGGCTAGTGTTAGGGTTTGGTCTAGGTTTAGGTTCAGTTTTAGACCTAGGGTTAGTGTTAGGGTCAGAATAAGGGTCAGGGTTAGCATTAGGGTTTGGGATAGGGTTAGAGCTAGAATGAGGGCTAGGATTAGGACTATTAACAGGCTTAGGGTTTTGGTTAGCCTAAGGTTTAGAGATAGATCTAGGGTTACCATTAGGGTTAGGGTTTTTCTTAGGTTAAGGGATAGCCTTAGAGCTAGGGTTAATGCTAGATATAGGGTTAGGGTTAGGGTTAGAGTAAAATATAGATTTAGAGCTCAGATTAGGGCTATTTTTTGTGTTAGGGTTAGGGCTAGATTTGGGCATTGGCTAATGTAAGGGCCAGGATAAAATTAGGGTTAGTTTTAGGTTTAGGGTTAGGGGTAGGTCTAGTATTAGGTTTAGGTTTAAGGTTAGGGTAATATTTAGAGCTAGGGTTATTGTTAGGATATGATTCAGCATCAGGGTTAGTTTTAGGGTTAGGGTTAGGACTCAATTAGGGGCTAGGGTTACTGTTAGTGTTTGGTTTAAGGTGAGGGCTGTGTTTAGAGCTAGGGTGACTCTTAGGATATCAGTCAGGGTCAGGGTTAGCTTTAAAGTTAGGATTATGACTTGAATTTGGGCTAGTGTTACTTTTGGGATTTGCTTTAAGTTTAGGGTGTTCTTTAAAGCTTGGGTCAGTGTTCAGATATGAGTCAGGGTCAGGTTAAGTTTTAAAGTTAGGGTTCAGACTTGAATTAGGGCTAGGGTTTACATCTAGGTGTAGTGTTAGTGTTTGGTTTAAGTTAAGGTTTAGGGTTAAGGCTGTTACTCATTTTTGTTTTAGTCCTAGGTTTAGATTTTGTGCTAGTTTTAGTTTTAGGCTTAGGCTTTGGGGTAGGGTTCGATTTGGATTTAGTGATCGATCTAGGATTAGTGCTAGGTCTAACTATAGGGCAAAAGTTAGGGCTAGGGTTATGGTTACAGTAACAGATAGGTTTAGAACTAGGGATAGGGCTAGGGTGAGAATTAGAGTTAGCCTTAGGCCTAGGGTTTTGGTTAGTTTTAGGGATAGGGCTAGGTTACAGCTAAGATTAGGGGTAGGGTTAGTGTTCAGCTTAGGCCTAGTGTTAGGGCTAGTGTTATAGTTAATTTTAGTGTAAGCTATGGTGTTATAGCTAGGTTTAGAGGTAGGATGAGGGTTAGAATTAGGGAAAGGGCTAGGGTTAGGGTTATGGTTGTGACTAAGGCTACTTTTAGAGCTAGGATGAGGGCTAGGGTTTGTTGTAGGGTTATGTCTAGAATTAGGGCTAGGGCTAATGTCAGGTCTAGTGTTACAATTTGGGGTAGATTTAGGGTTAGGTTTGTGTCTAAGTCTAGTGTAAGTGTTAGGCTTAGGGTAAGGGTCAGGTTTAGAGCTAGGTGTATTTTTAGGGTCAGGATCAGGGTTAGGGTTTGTTTTAGGTTAAGGTTTAGGGATAGGGCTCAAATGAGCATTAGGTTTAGGTTTAGGGTAATTGATTGGGTTAGGTATAGGTTTCAGGGTACGTTTAGGGCAATGGAGAGCTTTAGGGTTAGCAAAAGGGTTAGGGTTAAACCTAGGGTCAGCTTTAGGATTAGGGTTATCATAAGGATAATATATAGGGTTAGAGCTATGGTTAGGGCTAGGGTTAGGTTAGGATTAGTGCTAGAGTTAGGTTAGGTTTGGGGTTAGGGCTAGTAACCCTAGCTTAGGTTATGGTTAGGGTTATATTTAGGGTCAACGTTAGGTTTTGAGCTAGGGTTAGGTTTAGGACGAGGGTTAGGTTTAGTGTAATGGTCAGGGTTAGGTTTAGGGTTAGGGATAGGTTTTCATTAGGGTTAAGATTAGTTTTAGGGTAATAAATTGGGTTAGATGTAGGCTTAGCTTTATGGCTAAGGTTAGGTTTAGGTTTAAGTTTAGTTTTAGGGCTAGGTTTAGTGTTGGTTTTAAGGTAAAAGTTAGGGTTTGAGTTAGGGTTAATGCTATTTCAAGGTTTAGGTTTAGGGTTAAGTCTAGGGTTAGGTATATTTTCCGGTTTAGGGTTTCAGTTAGTGTTAGGGATAGGGTAATCATTAGGGTTAGGGTTAGAGTTAGGGTAATGCCTAGGGTTAGAGCCAGTGTTAGGTCTAGTGTTAATGTTAGGATTAGGGCTACGGTTAGATTTATGTTTATGGATAGTGTTAGGGTTATGTTTAGGCTAAGGTTTTGTGTTTGAGATTGGGTTAGGACTAAGGTGAGGCTTAGGGTTAGGGTTAGGACTAGGGTTAGGATTAGGGTGAGGGTTATGCTTAGGGTAGGTTTAGGCCTCAATTAGGGTTAGAGTTATTTAAGTTTTGTATGGGTTTATGTGGTAAGCCATTGTTATAGATCGTGGCCACCATTAGAAGATGGCACCGGCTTCCACTGAGGCCTGTGGTAAACAACTCCTTTTATGGAGAGTTGGCATGCAATCCCTGACCACCCTATGAGAAAGACCCACGTGGCGGCTTTAGATTGGTATGCGGGAGGCTTTATTAGGCTATGCTTGGGCGCTCGGCGGGGGGTCGCTAGAAGATGATACTTGAGTCAAGACCTGAATAAACTGCTGAAAGAAGAATCCTGTGTCATGTTTTCCCTTGCCAGCGAGGGGTCGCGACACTTGGTGGCCCGCACGGGGAACCATATTCCTCGAACCCAGGATCCAGAACTTTCAGCAGTCAGTGTGGTGCACCAGTAATTTCCCAGGTAAGTGGGAATCCGCAAGCAAATAGCGGGACGCTCCTCTGTAAACAAAGAGAGAGCGGGGAAAAAATAATAGAATAGGACGCTCCTCTGTAAATTAAGAGAGAGCGGGACTTTTGTACTTTCACTTTCTTTATAGCTTTGAAAACATTATGGGCGTTACTTCTTCAAGCCCAATTTTGGTGGCCCTAGATGGGTTGTTACGTTCAAAAGGATTTAAGGTAAAGCAGAGCACTTTGCAGATGTTTTTGAGAGAAGCTGATATAGCGGCTCCTTGGTTTGCCTTTTCAGGGAGTCTTACGATTCCTAGCTGGGACAAATTAGGGAAAGATCTAGATTTCGCTCGTGAGCAAGGCACCTTAGAGGGTGGCGTTATACCACTTTGGAAGTTAGTTAGAGGATGTATAACAGATGGTAAATGCCAAGAAGCTGTGAGTGAGGGTCAGGCCGTTCTTGAACAACTACATGAGGAAAAATCTGAAGGGTCACATAGTGAAGTGGCAGAGAGTTTTAAGAGTAAGAGTAGTGAGAAGGCAAAAGAGCCTGAAAATAAAAATAGGAGAAGGCTCTATCCAGACTTGACCGAATTCAGAACGCCTGAGAACACAAGCGACTCAGACAGTTCTGAGGACCTTGATATATTGTTACAACAACTACGTAAGATAAAAATGAAAAAGAAGAAAAAGGAGACACAGGGCATGCAGGCCTACTGTAAGAAGGGGAAGGGATCTAATATCGGTCAACAAAACTCTGAGGAGGAGGAGGTAGAATATCTAGAAGAAGATATGGTGCCGGTTGCCCCACCGCCGTATGTGGGAGGGAGCCAAGGTTCCGGGAGATCTTTTCATGCACAAGTTTGGAGGACAGTTAATACAGATATGGGACTTGCATACCCTGTATTTCAGGACAATAACAGGGGAAGATATCATGAGCCTTTAGACTTTAAGATAATTAAAACCTTGGCAGAATCTGTCCGCACTTATGGCATAGATGCCGCTTTCACCCTTACTCAGGTGGAGGGACTTACTAGATTTTGCATGACTCCCTCAGATTGGGCTAGTCTAGTCCGCACTTGTGTTTCCCCAGGGAAGTACTTGGATTGGAGAGCATTTATGCTAGAGGGTGCAGTAGAGCAAGCTGCCCAAAATCATGCAGCGGGACGCCCTGCCTGGGATAAGGATATGCTTTTGGGGCAAGGCAGGTTTGCTAATCAACAAACAGGATACCCCCATGAGGTATATGAACAGATTAATAACATTTGTATCCATGCATGGAAATCACTCCCAAATAGAGGAGAAGTGTCTGGCAATTTGAAAAAAAATTATACAAGGCCCCACAGAACCTTTCTCAGACTTTGTTGCTAGGATGGTGGACGCCGCAGGAAAAATCTTTGGTGACCCTGATAGAGCAATGCCCTTGATTAAGCAACTTGTTTTTGAACAATGTACTAAAGAATGTAAAGCAGCTATTACTCCTTATAAAAACAAAGGCATAGAGGCCTGGATGAAAGTCTGTAGAGAAATAGGTGGGCCGTTAACTAATGCTGGCCTTGCTGCTGCTGTTCTTCAATTATCACATAAGTCCAGCCCTGTTGCCGGAAAGTGTTTTGGGTGCGGTCAAGGAGGACATTTTAAACGAGAATGTCCTAACAAGAAGGGAACATCCAAAATTGAGCCCACCTCTGTTAGCCGTCAACCGGGCTTATGCCCCAGATGTAAAAAGGGAAAGCATTGGGCTAATGAGTGTAGGTCCGTCAGAGATATACATGGTCAACCTTTAAAAGATAGAAACATGTCAAAAAACGGCCGGGGGGGCCCCCGACCCCAGGGCCCACAAAATATATGGGGCAATGGAAAATGGGACAATGGAGAACGAGTCATGGCCGTCCCTGCGCCATCCCAAGAATCGCGGAGAGCCACTGCAGGTGCCGCGGGACTGGACCTCTGTTCCACCACCAGACTCGTATTAACACCCAAAATGGGAGTCCAGCTGGTGGAGACTGAGTTTAAAGGACCTTTACCACCTGACACTGTGGGTTTGCTGATTGGGTGTGCTTCCTCTATCCTACGAGGCCTTCATGTTTTCCCTGGGATTATTAATCCGGACACGGTGGGAACAGTAAAGGTTATGGTGGAGGCTCCAAAAGGCATTGTGTCCATCTCCCCAGGAGATCAGATTGCCCAATTGCTAATTCTACCCAGTTTACATACCTGTTTTCCTGCTGATTCCTTTTTAAGGACAAGTGATGAAATTGGAGCCACCAGAGGGAATTGTGTTTACTTGTCCTTGGATATGGATGACCTTCCTACTTTAAAGTTAACTGTAGAAAGCAAATCAATTTTGGGATTACTAGATACTGGAGCAGATCGTAGCATAATTGCTTTAAAGGACTGGTCAAAGGGGCGGCTGGTGCAGCTCTCAGATCAATCACTAAGAGGTTTGGGATACGCTCAAGCTCCACAAGTCAGTTGCAGGCATTTATCATGGAAAGATTCTGAAGGACGTTCTGGCACTTTTCAACCATATGTGCTCGATCTCCCAATCTCTCTATGGGGACGTGATCTTATGAAGGACATGGGGTTTCAACTTAGTAATGACTATTCCGCAGTTGCCCAAAAGATAATGCAGGACATGGGATATAGACCAGGTCTTGGATTAGGAAAAAAATTTGCAAGGACGTAGACATCCCTTAGAACCTCAGCAAAAACTTAATAGACATGGGCTGGGTTTTTCCTAGGGGCCGCTGAGGATCAGGTGCCCATTACCTGGAATATGGGGGAGCCGGTGTGGGTTCCTCAGTGGCCGCTCCCCTCTGAAAAATTGACTGCAGCTTATGCTTTAGTACAAGAACAATTAAAGTTGGGACATATAAAGCCCTCCATTTCTCCATGGAATACACCCATATTTATTATTAAAAAGAAGTCTGGAAAATGGCGGTTGTTACATGATCTACGGGCCATTAATGCTCAAATGCAGCTCATGGGACCCATTCAGAGAGGTTTGCCTTTGCTTTCAACAATTCCAAAAAATTGGCCAGTGATATGTATAGACATTAAAGATTGTTTCTTTTCCATTCCATTGCATCCTCAGGACTCCGAACGTTTTGCTTTTACTCTGCCTTCATGTAATCATGAGGAGCCTGATCAAAGGTTTGAATGGGTGGTTTTGTCTCAAGGCATGGCCAATAGTCCTACAATGTGTCAAATGTTTGTGGGAGCGACCATTGCTCCACTCAGACAAAAGTATCCATTACTAAAGTGTATACATTATATGGATGATATATTGCTGGCAGCCAAAACCAAATATATGTTGGAAGCAGCTTACACTGATTTGGTACATTTATTGCAATTAAAGGGCTTGTTTATTTCACCTGATAAAGTACAAACAGGAGATTCTATTGATTATCTTGGTGCTAGTATCTCTTGTAAAGCTATTACACCCCAAAAGGTGACTCTCAGGACTGATAATTTACGTACCTTAAATGATTTCCAAAAACTATTGGGTGACATAAATTGGATTAGGGGTTATTTACATATTCCCAATGCTGAATTAAAACCCTTGTATGAAATTCTTAAAGGTGATTCAGACCTTTCTTCCCCTCGGCATCTTACTGAGGAAGCAAGGTCAGCGCTGCTGAAAGTGGAGGAGGCTATGCAACATGCTAGCCTTTGCAGGCTTCAAGAGGATAAGCCTCTTCAATTATGTGTGCTCGCCACTGTACGGCAACCCACTGGAGTTTTGTGGCAAGATGGTCCTTTATTGTGGATACATCCACGTATATCCCCTGCAAAATCTCTTGAGTATTATCCTGATGCAGTTGCTTCCTTAGCTATGTTAGGGATACAACAAAGTATACAATTTTTTGGTTTTCATCCGACGTCTGTGATTGTCCCTTATACGTGTCAACAAATTCAAGTTTTGTGTGCTAACCTGGATAATTGGGCTATATTGCGATGCTCTTTTCCAGGAGAGATAGATAATCACTATCCTTCACATCCTCTTATAACATTTGTTAAGGAACATCCTATCATTTTCCCTAAAATCACTTCTTCTACGCCTATCCCAGGAGCTGCAAATATCTTTACAGATGGATCCAAAACTGGTATTGGAGCCTATGTGGTAAATGATCAACCTCCTATCCAACATCAGTTTGCTCCTGGCAATCCACAATGGGTGGAGTTACAAATTGTCATAAAAGTCTTTGAACAATGTCCATTTCCTTTTAATTTGATCTCTGATTCTATTTATGTAGTTCAAGCTTTAAAGGTGTTGGAAGCAGTAGGTCCCATACACACTTCAGGAGTAATGTCTTCCCTTTTTCTCCATCTTCAAACACTGATTTGGAATCGCTCCGCCTGTTTTTACCCTTTACATATTCGAGCTCACACAGGTTTACCGGGTGCTCTTTCTGCTGGCAATGCCCAAGCTGATCTTGCTACTCGTCCTTCTTGGATGTTCCTCATTTCCTCCTTAGACCAAGCTAGAAACTTTCACAGTAAATTTCATGTTAATGCACGAGCACTTCAGAAGCGCTTTACTATCTCCCGTGCTGATGCTCGCCAGATTGTCTTAGATTGCCCTAATTGTGTCATTTTGCATCATCCTCCTTCTGTGGGCGTAAATCCTCGTGGTTTGTGGCCTTTAACAACATGGCAAATGGATGTTACTCATGTCCCTGACTTTGGCAAGCTTAAGTATGTCCATGTGTCTGTGGATACTTGTTCTGGCATTATCCATGCTTCTGCTTTGTCTGGTGAAAAGGCTGGAAATGTTATCACGCATTGCTTGGAAGCCTGGGCAGCATGGGGTTTACCACAGACCATTAAAACGGACAATGGTCCAGAGTATACTGGACGACAATTTTCTTCCTTTTGCAGCCTGATGGGTATCCAGCTTGTTCATGGTTTACCTTACAATCCACAAGGTCAGGGTATTGTAGAGCGTGCTCATAAGACTCTAAAAGAGATGCTAATAAAACAAAAAGGGGGAATTGGCTTAGGCCACACCCCGAAAGAGCACCTCTCCCTGGCTCTATTTACTATTAATTTCTTGAATTTGGACATCCAAGGGCGCTCTGCTGCGACTAGGCACTGTTCGCCCTCTGCCCCGAACTTTGGGCACGTTAAGTGGAAAGATGTACTTTCTGGACAATGGTATGGGCCTGATCCCGTGCTGGCATGGGCACGAGGTTCTGTCTGTGTTTTTCCACAGGACCGGACGGAGCCGGTGTGGGTTCCAGAACGCCTGACAAGAAGAGTCCCGACATCAATCAACCAACAACAGGAGGCGCTACAACAATCTCATGATGAGGACCATCCTTCTACTGAGTGTCCTGGTTCTAATGCCGATATCGATGGTACAGGGGACATCAATGCAGTGGTGGGCGGTAGCTCGAACGTGGCCAATGCCGATGCCGGTTCATAGCAATTCTAGTGTTCTCCCCACTCTTTTTTCTACTTCATGTGAGATGTCTGCTCCTTGTGCTTCCCCTAGAGGGGACCAAGATCGGTCCTTCAATCTCTCCAGCATTAATCTCACAGGAGTTTTTTGCTTCAGTTTTTCCAAGGGTAATTGCATCCATTTAAAACTTAAGAATTTGACTAACTGGGAGGACCCACTGCAGTACAGTCGGGTCTCGTCGGGAGTTTTGACTGCAGTGCTATCACAGATTACCTCAGGGACGCATCAGGGCTCAGGAGTCCCGACAAATACATCTGAGTTAAATACAACCACTTTGGCCATTACTTCCCAGGCACTAATTCCGTTGGCTCCTTCTAATGAGACCTCTAATGCCACTCATTTTAAGGCTTCTCCTTATTGCACTCCTGAGTATGGCTTCCCCCCAATATTCACGCCTTGCCAAGATCATTCTTGGGAGAAACATCAGGTCGCTAAATGTTTCTCTCTTTCCCCCTCTCTCAAAAGATATTTGTATAATTCTTCCAGCAATAATTCCTCTATAGGAACAGGTTGGTCTTGGTTTCAATGGTTGATTTCCAATGAAAAGGGAGCCACAGCTGATATTTCCGCTTTGGCTCAATTACGAGGAGTCCAAAGTTGGCTGTTTAATGTTTCTGGCACTACCCAAGACTCGGAGCGAGGTAGGAGGCTTAAAATTTCTGCAAATAATTCACAATTATCTAATGCTACGTTACCCTCCGCAGCAGTCTGTCTCCAATCTCCGTTCCTGTTTCTTTTGGCTAATGGTACATCACAGGGTATGCTTAGTTGTTCTAATGTTACCTGCTACTTGTCTGAGTGTTGGAATGGCTCCTGGACTATGGCAGTGATTATGAAAATTCCAACCTTTGTCCCGATTCCGGTTACTGCAGATCCAGAATCTTTTCCTATTGTTGAACTGATTAGAGCCCGTAGAGATTTTGGAATTACGGCAGCTATAGTGACAGCTGTGGCAGTATCTGCTGCTGCAGCAGTTACAGCTGGAGTAGCCATGGCCAGCCAAGTACAAACTGCTGCCACTATTAATCAAGTTATTCAACAAACATCCACCATACTTGAATCTCAAAGTAGAATTAATCAACACATTTTATCTGGGATTCTGGCTGCTAATCAAAGGATAGATCTGCTTCAAGCTCAAGTTGAGGAATTGTCTGTTCTAGTACATTTAGGTTGTGTTGATCAACGTGCACATTTATGTATAACCTCTGTCAGATTTAATGATTCCAGGAATGCCTCCCACATCATCGGGGAGTATCTATCCGGAACCTAGTCCATGGAAGCAGAAAACTTGATCCAGTCTCAACTAACTCAGATTGCTGTTTTGAATAGTACCCGTGTCGAACCAGTGACTTTGGGTCAATTCACCAGTTGGCTATCCTCTGCTTTTTCCTTCTTTAAGGAATGGGTGGGAGTGCGCATTTTTGGTGCTATGTGTTGCTTCGGTGTTGTGCTTTGTTTGAGGCTTCTCTGTCACCTTAAAACTCGCCATGCACAAGAGAAGGCTATGATCGTGCAGGCTCTTGCGGCCTTGGAAAATGGCATTTCTCCACAAATCTGGCTTGCACATCTTAAACAGTGATTTCAGGGCATGGTCATTGCACCCCAAGTTATTTTCACATTGCACTGGGATTGGTATGCCCTCTTCTTTATGCTCTCCCAGTGCTGGATAGCCTTTGCACTCTGCAGGTCTTGTTACCATTGCACGCAGATGGGTTTCAGGACTGGTCTTTCTTCTCGGCTACAGACTCTTTACCTTCCTCTGGGGCTTAGGGATTGTGTTGCCAACTTAAATTTTGTTATCATTACCAGGCTACCTGTGTCATCTTACTTCTCGCCGTCATCACGATGCAGGATGCGAGGCAAAGCACTGCACTTGAGTGATCCCTCAACGGACCTCAAGGAAAGCATGTCCTATTGCATGCGGGTTTGAAGTCCATGCCCCGCCCTACGAAAAAAGGCATCGGCTGATATGGGATCAGGTCTGGGGAAGGCGCCTCCTTAGGACTGAACCATACATTGCAGCCACTTCTGCACAGTGGGATAGGACCTCTACTTTTGCCTTCATTGTTATATAAAATAGAAGGGGGAACTGTGGTAAGCCATTGTTATAGATCATGGCCGCCATTAGAAGATGGCGCCGGCTTCCACTGAGGCCTGTGGTAAACAACTCCTTTTATGGAGAGTTGGCATGCAATCCCTGACCACCCTATGAGAAAGACCCACATGGTGGCTTTAGATTGGTATGCAGGAGGCTTTATTAGGCTATGCTTGGGCGCTCGGCGGGGGGTCGCTAGAAGATGATACTTGAATCAAGGCCTGAATAAACTGCTGAAAGAAGAATCCTGTGTCGTGTTTTCCCTTGCCGGCGAGGGGTCGCGACAGGTTTAGGCCTAGGGCTAGTGCTATGTGTAATATAAGATCTAGGTTTCTCATTAGAGCTAGTTTTAGGGTTAGGGTTATGGCTAGGTTTACTGTTAGGTTTAGGTTTTGGGTTAGGGTCAGGTTAAGAGCTAGATTTAATGTTAGTGTCAGGGCCAGTGTTCAGGTTAAAGATAGGGTTATGGTGAAAATCAGAATAGGACTAGGGTTAGGTCTAGTGTTAGTGTTAGTGTTTGGTTTAGGTTAAGGGTTATTGTTAGGGCTAGGACTAAGTTTTGTTTAGGTCAAGGGCTAGAGTAATAGCTAGATATAGGATTAGGTTTAGGTCTAGTGCTAGTGTTAGGGTTAGGTTTAGGTATAAGGTTACTGATAGGGCTAGTTTCAGGTTTTGGTTTCGATTTAGGGTCAGGTTTAGACCTATAATTAGTGTTAGGGTCAGAATAAGGGTGTGTGAAGGTCAGGGTGAGGTTTTGGGTTAGGGTTAGATCTAGAATGAGGGCTAGTGTTAGGACTAGTAATAGGGTTATTGTTTGTGGTTGGCTAAGGATAAGAATTAGGACTAGAGTTAGCATTATGAATAGGGTTTGGCTTAGGGAAATGGATAGTATTAGAACTAGTGTTAGGGCTAGGATTAAGGTTAGGTTTAGGGCTAGTTTTAGGGTTAGGTTTAAGGTTAAATCTAGTATTAGGGCTTGAATTAGGGCTATTTTTGTGTTAGAGTTAGGGCTCGGGTATGGCTAAGGCCAATGTAAGAACTAGGGTTATGATTAGGGTTAGTTTTAGGGTTAGGGTATCAGCTAGGTCTAGTGTTAGCATTAGTTTTAGGGTTAGGGTGATATTTAGAGCTAGGATTTGTTTGGATATGAGTCAGGGTGAGGGTTAGTTTTAGGCCTAGGACTCTAATTAGAGCTCGGGTTATGGCTAGTTATGGGTTAGTGTTGAGTTTAGGTTAAGGTTTAGGGTTAGAGCAATGGCTCGGTTTTGTTTTTGGGCTAGGGCTTGGTTTATGGCTAGTTTTAGGATCAGCAATAGTGTTAGAGCTTGTTGTAAAATTAGGTTTAGGCTGAAGATTAGGGTTAGATTTAGAGTTTTGGTTAGATCTAAGGTTAGGGCTATGGCTAGGGTTAGTGCTAAAGTTAGGACTATTTTGAGGGTTATGGTAATGAATAGGGTTATAAATAGATATAGGGCTAGGGTGTGAGGTAAATCTACACCTAAATCTACACTAACACTAGCCCTAGAACTAAATCTAATCCTAAATATAGCCATAACTCTAGCTCTTGACCTAACAATAATACTTAACATAACCCAAACACTAACTCACCCTAGACTTAACCCTAGTCCTAATTATGGCCATAACCATAAAAGTAACCCTAACCAGAACACTGACCCTTTCCCTAACACAAACCCTAACTCTAAATCTTATCCTAACCCCCAAACTAACCCTAACACTAGAGTAACCCTAAAACTAGCCATGACCTTAACCCTAGTTCTTAGATTACCCATAAACCTAACACTAGCCCTAAACTTCAATCAAAACCTAGTCCTAATTGTAGCCTTAAACCTAACCCTAAGCATAACACTAAACTTAAACCTAGCCCTAACCCTAAACCTAACCTTTGCCATAGCCTTAACCCAAGCTCAAAACCTAAACCTTACCCTAAACATAAACCTAGCCCAAACCATAAATGTCACCCTAACCCTAGCTCTAACTCTATTCATTACCCTAAACATAACCCTAAACCTAATGCTAACCCTATCCCTATCCCTACCCTTAACCCTACCCTAGCCCTGACTTTAACCTAACCCTCACACTAGCCCTAACCCTAGCTTGATCCCTAACACTTACCCTTAACCTAACCATAACACTAACCCAAGGCCTAACTCTAACCCTAACCCTAGTTCTAATCCTAAACTTAACCCTAGTCTTAACACTAGATCGAACCCTACCCATTACCCTAACCCTAAACCTAACTCTAATGACAAACCTAGACCTAAACCTAAACCTACCCTAACCTTAATCATAAACCTAACCCTAGAACTAACTGGAAACCTAACCCTAAACCTAACCCTAATACTAGCTCAAATCCTAACATTTATCCTAAACCTAACCCTCCCCTAACCCTAAAACTAACCCTAACTCTAACCTGTCATCTTCTTTATCAATTACCCTAACACTAATGTTAACCCTAGCCATAACTCTAACACTAACCATAACCATAACCCAAAACCTAACCCTAGCCTTAGAACTAACCCTAGCTCAAACCCGAACCATACCCTTATCCTAATCCTAACCCTAACCCTAACCCTAGCCCTAACCTTCACCTTAACCATAACTCTAGCCCTAATCCTAATCATAACCCTAGCCCTAACTCTATTAATTACCCTTAATGATAACCTTAACCCTAATGTTAACCCTCGACCTAACGCTAAACCTATCACAAAACTTAACCATATCCATTACCCTAAACCTAACCTGAAGCCTAAACCTAAGCCCTATCCATTACCCTAACCCTAACTCTAACTTTGATGTTAATTAGAACCTAAACCTAAACCTTAACCTAACCCAAACCTCAAAACTGACCCTGACTCTAATAATACCCCTGGATTTAAACCTGACCCTTTCTCTAAACCTAACCCTAAAACTATCCCTAACTGTAACCCTAGACCAGATTTTAGCCCTAGCCCTAATTCTTGCCCTAAAACTAACACAAAACCTAGACCTAATCCTAACCTTAAACCTAGTCTTAATCCTAACCCAAACCATAGCCTAGCCCTAACCCTAATGCTAATTGTAAAGATAGTCCTAACCCTAACCCTAGTACTAAAACAAAACCAAACAAGAGGCCAAAAACTAAACCTTAACTTAAACCAAATTTGACCACTACACCTAGACCAAATCCTAGCCCTAATTCGAGTCCTAAATCTAACCTTAAAAATAACCCTGACTCTGACTCATATTCTAACATGCACCCTATCTCTACACAATCCTAAATTTAAACCAAACCCTAACAGTAACTCTAGCCCTAATTCGATCCTAAAACTAACCTTGACCATGACTCATATCCTAATATTAACCATAGCTATAAATATAACCCTAACCCTAACACTAGAACTACCCCTACCACTAACCCTAAAACTAACCGTAATTGTAACCATAGTTCTTACATTAGCCACTTCCCTAACCTTAGCCTTAACCCTAACACAAAAACTAGCCCTAATCTGAGACCTAAACCTAGCTAAACCCTAACCCTAAACCTAAAACCCAACACTAACAATAGCTCAAAGCCTAACCCTTACCCTAAATATAGCCCTAGCCCTATCCCTAACTAACCCTAATCTTAGACCTAACCCTATCCTTAATCCTATCCCTAAACCTAGCTCTAAACCTACTCATTACCCTAACCCTAACAGTAAACCTATTGATAATCCTAGCCCGAACTCTAACGCTAACCCTAACCCTAACCAGAAAACTACCCCTAGACATAACCCTAAGTGTAACACTCATCATAGCCCTAACCCTAGCTCAAACCCTAACCCTTACCATAAACCTAAACATAGCCATAGCCCTAACCCTAACCCTAAACCAAAATCTAACCCTAACCCTAATCTTATATCTATCTGTATTCATTACTTGAAACCTAAACTTAATGATAACCCTAACCCTAACCCTAATCTTATATCTATCTGTATTCATTACTTGAAACCTAACCTTAATGATAACCCTATCCCTAACCCTAATCCTACCATAAACCTATCCCTAGACCTAACCCTCATGCTAGTCCTAACCCTAGCTCAATACTTAACCCTTACACTAAACATAACCCTAAACTTAACCCCAGTTCTAACACTAACTGTAACCCTAACTCAAGACCTATTCCTAATCATAATCCTAGCTCTAAACTTAGTTCTAACCCTATCTATTACACTAAACATAACTTTTACCCAAATGCTAATCCTAGGCCTAACCCTAACCCTATCGTTAACCCAAACTCTAGGAATTACCCTAAACCTAACCTGAATCCTAAACCAAACCCTATCATTACCCTAACCATAACCCTAATGCTAGTTTGAGCCCTAAACCTAAATCCTAACCTAAACTAAACACTAACCCTGACCTAACCCGAATAATTCCCCTAGCTCTAAACTTGATCTTACTCTAAACCTAACACTTACACTAGACATAGTCATCAACCTAACCCTAAAACTATCTTTAATCATAACCCTAGACCTGATGTTAGCCCTAGCCCTAATCCTAGGACTAACACTAAAACAAAACTAGCCCTCATTCTAGCCCTAAACCTAGCTGTAATCATAAACTTAACACTACCCCTAACTCTAACCTTCACCTTACCTCTAAATCTAGCTACAATGCCATCCCTTATCCTAAACTTAACCCTAACCCTAACCCTAACCGTAATGATAGGCTAAGCTGAACACTAACCCTAGCCCTAATCCTAGCCCTAATTTAACTATATTCCTAACCCTAACCCTTAGCACTAAGACTAACTCTAAATTTCACACTAACCCTATCACTAGATCTAACCCTATTCTTTACTGTAATCCTAAACCTAGCCCTAACCCTAACCTCAACCCTTGCCCTATCCTTAGTCCTAGCCCTAACCCTAGATCTAATCCTAACTCTAAATATAACCCTAACACTAAGCCTAAGCCTAAGCCTAAGCCTAACACTAACACTAGCCCTAACCCTAATGCTAATTGTAAAAGTAGCCCTAACCCTAACCCTAGGACAAAAACAAAACTGAGCAGTAGCCCTAACCCTAAACCTTAACTTAAAAAAAAACCTTAACACTACAACTAGACCTAACCTTAGCCCTAATTAGAGTCCTAACCATAACCTTAAACTAACCCTGACCATGACTCATATCCTAACACTCACCCAGGCTCTAAACACCACTCTAAACTTAAACCAAACCCTAACAGTAACCCTAGCCCTTATTTGAGTCCTAACCCTAACCCTAAAACTAACTCTGACCCTGACTCCTATTCTAATAATAATCCTAGCTCTAAATATCAACATAACCTTAAAACTACCCCTAACATTAGAGGTCTAACCCCTAAAACTAACCCTAAAGAGAACCCTAATTTTAACCCTTGTTATTACATTAGCTAGCCATTGCCCTAACCTTAGCCCTAACCCTAAAAGAAAAACTAGCCCTAACTGAGCCCTAAACCTAGCTTTAACCCTACCCAAAACGCTACCCCTAACACTAACTCTAACCCTATCCCTAACCGTAAGCATAATGCTAACCCTAATGGTAACCCTAGACCTATCTCTAATTCTAAGGCTAACAAAAACCCTAACTCAATTAATAGTCCTAAACCTAGCCCTCATTCTAGCTCTAACCCTATCCCAAACCCTAACCCTAACCTGATCCTTATTCTGACCTTAACACTAACCCTAGATCTAAACGTGAGCCTAACCCTAGACCAAACCCTAACACTAGCCCTACAATACTTACGCCTAAGCCTAACCTTCTCACAAGCACTAGACCTAAACATTATCCTAAATCTAGCCTTAACTCTAGCCCTAGCCCTAAGAAAAAAACCTAGCCCTAGCCCTAAGAATAACACTTAACCTAACACAAAGACTAAACCTAATCCTAGACATAAACCTAATCCTAATTCTGGCTTTAACCTTAATCTCTGATCTGAACACTGACCCTTCCTTTAACACTAAACCTATCTCTAAATCTGACCCAAAACGAAAACCTAAACCTAACACTATACCTAGCTATAACCCTAACCCTACAACTATCCCTAATTATAATCCTAGCTCTTACATTACCCATAGCCTTAACCTTACGCCTTAACCTAACACAAAACTTAGAGTGAATCCTAGGCCTAAACCTAGCCCTAAGCATAACCCTAACCCTAACCCTAGCCCTAACCCTAATCAAAACACTAGCCTTAGTCCTAACCCTAGCTCAAAGCCTAATCTTTAACCTAAATATAAACTTAGACCTATCCCTAACTCTGAAGCTAATCCTAGGCCTAATTCTAACCTTAACCCTAACCCTAAACCTAGCTGTAAACCTACCCATTACACTGACCCTAACCTTAACTCCATTAATAGTCCTAACCGTAGCCCTCACTCTAGCTCTAAATCTATCCCAAACCCTAAAGCTAACCGTGATCCTTATTCTGACCCTAATGCTAACCCTAGGTCTAAACCTGACCCTAAATCTAGACCAAACCTTAACACTAACTCTAGACCTAAACCTAATTCTAAATCTAGCCTTAACTCTAGCCCTAGACCTAAACAAAAATCTAGCCCTAACAATAACCCTTAACCTAACCCAAACACTAAACCTACTCCTAGACCTAAACCTAGTCCTAATTCTGGCTCTAAACCTAATTCTAACTCTAACCAGAACACTGACCCGGCCTTTAACAGTAAATCTACCTCTAAACCTGACCCTAACTGAAAATATAAACCTAACAGTAGACCTAGGCATAACCCTAACCCTACAACTAGCCCTAATCATAACCCTAGCTCTTACATTATCCATAGCCCTTTCCTTTTGCCTTAACCTAACACAAAACCTAGAGCAAATCCTAGGCCTAAACCTAGCCCTAAGCCTACCCCTAACCCTAACTCTACCCCTAACCCTAATCCTAACCCTAGCCTTAGTCCTAAACCTAGCATGAAGCCTAACCCTTACCCTAAATATAAACTTAGACCTATGCCTAACTGTAAAACTAACCCTAGCCCTAATGCTAACCTTAATCCTATCCTTAAACCTAGCTCTAAACCACCCATTACCCTAACGCTAATTCTAACCCTATTGATAACCCTAGCTGTAAGCCAAACCCTAACCCTAACAAAAAAACTAATCCTGGTCCTAACCCTAAACCTAACACTCTCCATAGCCCTTACGCTAGCTCAAACCCTATCCCATACCATAATCCTAAACATAAACATAACCTTAACCCTAACCCTAAAACTAAATCTAACCCTAACCCTACACCTAAACCTATATGTAACCGTATACATTTCCCTAACCCTAATCCTAACCCGAATGATAACCCTAGCCATAACCCTAACCCTAACCCTAAACCTACCATAATCCTATCCCTAGACCTAATGCTGAAACTAATCCTCGACCTAGCCCTAGCCTTAACTCTAGCTCAAACCCTTACCCTTACCATAAACATAACCCTAACCCAAATCCTAACCCAAATCCTAGCCCTAATCCTAACCGTAACCATAGCCCAAACCCTAGCTCTAACTCTATCCATTACCCTAACCATAACCCTAAAACTAATTTAATCCTAGCCATAACTCTTACCCTAACACTATCCCTAGCCCTGATTCTAACCCAAACCCTCAACCTAGCCCTAACCCTTACTCAGTCTCTGACCCTTACCCTTAACTTAACAATAAGACTTACCCTAAGCCTAAGCCTAACCGTAAACCTATCCCTATTCCTAAACTTAACCCTAGACTAAAACCTAGAACTAACCTCACTCATTACCCGAAGCCTCACCATAAACCTCATGATAACCATAGCTGTAACCCCAAACCTATTCTAATCCTAAGCATAAACCTAACCCAAGACCTAACTTTAAATATAATCCTTGCCATAGTCTTAACCTAAGCTCAAACCCTAACCATACCCTAAATCTAACCCTAACCCGAGTCCTAACCCTAACCCTAACCTGACATCTAACCCTGTCTATTACCCTAAACCTAATGATAACCCTAGACTTAACCATAATACTAACCCTAACCATAACCATAACCTTAACCCTAGTCCTAACCTAAACCTAACCCTAGTGTTAGCACTAACCCCAGCTCAAACCCTAAAGTGTACCCTAAACCTTACCCTAAACATAACCCTAGCCCAAACCCTAAACCTCACCCTAACTCTAATCCTAATCCTAACTGTAACCATAGCCCAAACCCTAGCTCTAACTCTATCCATTACACTAACCATTACCCTAAAACTAATGCTAACCCTAGCCCTAAACCTAAACCTAACCCTATCCTAGCCCAGTCTGTAAACACAACCCTCGCCCTAGCCCTAACCTAGCTCAATCCCTAACCCTTATACTTAAACTAACCCTAACAATAACCCAAGGCCTAACCGTAATCCTAACCCCAGCCCTAATCCTCACCTTAACACTAGCCCTAACCCTAGCTCAAACCCTACCCATTACCCTAACTCTAAACTTAACCCTAATGATAACACTAGACCTAAAGCTAAACCTACCCTAACCCTAAACATAAACTTAACCCTAGAACTAACAGTGAACCTAACCCTAAATCTAAGCTAGCTCAAACCCTAACCCTAAACCTAAACCTAAACCTAACACTAATCTAAACCAAACCCTATCTTTAACCTGACATCTAAACCTATTACTCTAACCCTAATGATAACCCTAGCCCTAACCGTAACACTAATCATGACCATAACCCTAGACCAAACCCTAAATTAAACTTTAGCCATAGCCAAAATCCTAGCTCAAACCCTAAACCATATACTAAACCTAATCCTAAGTGTAACCCTATCCCTAACCCTGACCCTAACCCTAACTCTAGCCCTACTCCTAAACATTACCCTAGCCCTAACACTAGGTCTAACCCTATAAATTACCCTAATGATAACCATAACCCTAATGCTAACCCTAGGCCTAACCTTAAACCTATCACAAACCCTAACCATGTCCATTACCTTAAACTTTACCTGAACCCTAAACCTAACACTATCCATTACCCTAACCCTAATTCTAACCTTAATGCTAATTTGAGCCTTAACCCTAAACTTTAACCTAACTCAAACCCGGACCTTGACCCTGACCCTAATAATACCCAGCTCTTAATCTGACCTTTTCCCTAAATGTAACATTTTAATTTGATCTGGCTATAAACCTAACCCTAAAAATATCACTAACTATAAACCAAGACCTGACATTATTCCTGGCCCTAATTCTTACCCTAAACCTAACACAAAACCTAGTCCTAATCCTAGCTTTAAATCTAGCCTTAATCCTAAAACTAACCATAACCATAGCCCTAACCCTAAAGCTAATCATAAAACTAGCCCTAACCCTAACCATAGCACTAAAACAAAACCGAGCAACAGGCCTAACACTAACCTTAACTTAAACCAAACCCTAGCACTACACCTAGATCTAACCCTAGCCCTAATTCGAGTCCTAATCATAACCTTAAAAATAACTGTAAACCTGACACATATCCTGACATTCATCCTAGCTCTAAACGTCACCCTAAATTTAAACTGAACCCTAACAGTAACCCTAGCCCTAATTCGAGTCCTAACCCTAACCCTAAAACTAACCCTGACCTGACTGATATCCTAACACTAACCTTTTTAGCTATAAATATCACCCTAATTTTAAACCTAACCCTAACACTTGACCTACCCCTACCTCTAACCCTAATTGTAACCCTAGTTCTTATATTAGATATTGCCCTACCCTAGCCATGAATTGCACACAAAAAACTAGTCCTAATCTGAGCCCTAAACCTAGCTTTAACCCTAACCATAAACCTAACCATAGCCCTAACCCTATGCCTTACCCTGAGCAAAACTTTAACCCTAATGGTAACCCTAGACCTATCCCTAATCTTTAGGCTATCCAAATCCTAACCCCATTAATAGTCCTAACGCTACATCTCATTCTAGCTCTAACGCTATCCCAAACCCTTATCTTAACCCTGACCCTTATTCTGACCATAACATAAACCCTAGGTCTAAACCTTATCCTAACCCTAAACAAAACCCTAACACTAGCCCTACTTGTACCTAAACCTAACCCTTCCAATAGCTCTAGACCTAAACCTAATCCTAAATCTAGCCTGAACTCTAGCTCTAGACATAAACAAAATCTTAGCCCTAGCCCTAACAAAAATCTTTACCTAACCCAAACACTAACTCTACCCCTAGACCTAAACTTAGGCTTAATTCTGGCTTTAACCCTAACTTTAACTCTAACCCAAACACTAACCCTGCCTTTAACACTAAACCTACCTCTAAATCTGAAACTAAAGAAAACCTAAACGTAATTCTAGACCCAGCCATAACCCTAACCCTAAAACTAGCCCTAATTATAACCCCAGATCTTACATTACGCATAGCCCTAACCCTAGGTCTAAACCTAACACTAAACATAGAGCTAATTTTAGGTCTAAACCAATTATGCTAAACTTAACCCTAACCCTAGTCCTAAACATAAACCTAACCCTAAACCTAAACCAGCATCTAAACCTGTCCATTACCTTAACCCTAAATATCACCCTAATCCTATCCCTAGACCTAATCAAAACTTTACCCTATCCTTAGCTATAACCCTAGCTCAAACCCTAACCCATACCCTAAATCTAACCCTAGCCTTTACCCTAACCCTAACTCTAACTCTAGCCCGAATCCTAAACATAACCCTAACCCTAACCCTAGCTCTAACCCTATCCATTACCCTAATAATAACCATAAACCTAATGCTAACCCTAAGCCTAACCCTAACCCTATCCATTACACTAAACCTAATCTGAGCCCTAAACCTAACCTGAAGCCTAAACCTTACCTTATCTATTATCCTAACTGTAACTCAAACCTAATGCTAATTTGAGCCATAACACTAAATCACAACCTAACACAAACCCAAAACCTGACACTGACTATTATAATAACACTAGCACTCAACTTGTACCTCACCCTAAACCTAACTCTGACACTAGACCTAGCCATAAATCTCACATGAAAATTCTCCCTAACCATAACTCTAGATCTGATATTAGCCCTAGCTCTAATTCTTGCCATAATCCTAACACAAAGGCTAGCCCTCATCCTAGCCCTAAACCTAGCCTTGATCCTAACCCAAACTCTAACTCTAGCCCTATCCCTAATTTTATCCCTCACCCTAGTTCTGAACCTTGCTATAACCCCATCCCTTCCCCAAAATCTAACCCTAACTCTAACCCAAACACTAACCCTGCCTTTAACACTAAACCTACCTCTTTAAGCCTTACACTAATCCTAGACCTGATCCTAGCCCTAATTTAGCCCTAACCCTACCACAAGCACTAAGACTAACTCTAACTCTCGCCCTAGCCCTATTCCTAAATCTAACCCTATTCCTTAACATAACCCTAACACTTGCCCTAACCTTAGCCCTAACACTAGCCATTGCCTTAACCCTAGAACTAAACATAACTCTAAGTCCATTCCTAACCCTAAGCCTAAACTTCACACTAACACTAGCCCTAACAATAACACTAATCCTAAAACTAGCCCTAATCTAGTTCAACCCCTAAAACAAAACTGAGCCATAGCCCTAACCCTAACACTTAACCTAAACCAAAACCTAACCCTACACATAGCCCTAAACTTAGCCCTAATTCCAGCCCTAATCTAACCCTAATACTAGCCTTGAGCCTCACTCTGACCTTACACTAACCCTAACTCTAACATCACCCTAAAAGTATACCTAATCCTAAAATTAGAATGAGCCCTAACCCTAACCCTAAAAGTAGCCCTAATCATAACTCTAGTTCTTACATTAGCTGTAGCCCTAATCCTAGCCCTAACCTAACCAAAAACCTACACCTAAACTGAGCCCTACACCTCATTAAAACCCTAACCCTAGCCCTGACCATTACCCTAAACCTAACCCTAACCCTAAAACTGGCCCTAACCCTAAACCTAACCCTAGACTTAATCCTAACCATAATCTAGCCCTATCTCTAGCTCTAACTCTATCCATTACCCTGAACATAATCCTAACCCTAATGATAGCCCTAACCCTAAACTTAAGCCTAAACCTAAACCTAGACCTGACACTAAACCTACCCATCACCCCAACCATAACCATAGCTCAAACCCTAACACTTACCCTAAACCTAACCCTAACACTAACCCTAGATCTAACCCTAACCTGAACCCTAGCCCTAATCCTAACCATAACCCTAGCCCTAAATTATCCATTACCGAAAACATAAGCCTAACCCAAACATAGCTCTAAACATAGCTCTAACCCCATCTATTAGCCTAACCCTATTTATTTATTTATTTATTTATATATTTATGTATGTATTTATTATTGGTTGTTCAAAACATTACAAGCTCTTGACATATCATATTTCATACATTAGATTCAAGTGGGTTATGAACTCCCATTTTTACCCCGTATACAGATTGCAGAATCACATCGATTACATATCCACATTTTTACATAATGCCATATTAGTAACTGTTGTATTCTTCTACGTTTCCTATCCTCTACTATCCCCCCTCCCCTCTCCTCCCATCTTCTCTCTCTACCCCATCTACTGTAATTCATTTCTTTCCTTGTTTTTTTTTCCCCATTCCCCTCACAACCTCTTATAAGTAATTTTGTATAACAATGAGGGTCTCCTTCTATTTCCATGCAATTTCCCTTTTCTCTCCCTTTCCCTCCCACCTCGTGTCTCTGTTTAATGTTAATCTTTTCCTCCTGCTCTTCCTCCCTGTTCTGTTCTTAGTTGCTCTCATTATATCAAAGAAGACATTTGGCATTTGTTTTTTAGGGATTGGCTAGCTTCACTTAGCATAATCTGCTCTAATGCCTTCCATTTCCCTGCAAATTCCATGATTTTGTCATTTTTTAGTGCTGCGTAATACTCCATTGTGTATAAATGCCACATTTTTTTATCCATTCATCTATTGAAGGGCATCTGTGTTGGTTCCACAATCTAGCTATTGTGAATTGTGCTGCTATGAACATCGATGTGGCAGTATCCCTGTAATATGCTCTTTTAAGGTCTTCAGGGAATAGTCCGAGAAGGGCAATAGCTGGGTCAAATGGTGGTTCCATTCCCAGCTTTCCCAGGAATCTCCATACTGCTTTCCAAATTGGCCGCACCAATTTGCAGTCCCACCAGCAATGTACAAGAGTACCCTTTTCCCCACATCCTCACCAGCACTTATTGTTGTTTGATTTCATATTGGCTTCCAATCTTACTGGAGTGAGATGGTATCTTAGGGTGGTTTTGATTTGCATTTCTCTGACTGCTAGAGATGGTGAGCATTTTTTCATGTACTTGTTGATTGATTGTATGTCCTCCTCTGAGAAGTGTCTGTTCAGGTCCTTGGCCCATTTGTTGATTGGGTTATTTGTTATCTTATTGTTTAATTTTTTGAGTTCTTTGTATATTCTGGATATTAGAGCTCTATCTGAAGTGTGAGGAGTAAAAATTTGTTCCCATGATGTAGGCTCCTTATTTACCTCTCTTATTGTTTCTCTTGCTGAGAAAAAACTTTTTAGTTTAAGTAAGTCCCATTTGTTGATTCCTGTTATTAACTCTTGTGCTATGGGTGTCCTATTAAGGAATTTGGAGCCTGACCCCACAATATGTATATCGGAGCCAACATTTTCTTCTATCAGACGCAGAATCTCTGATTTGATATCAAGCTCCTTGATCCATTTTGAGTTAACTTTTGTGCATGGTGAGAGAAGGGGATTCAGTTTCATTTTGTTGCATATGGATTTCTAGTTTTCCCAGCACCATTTGATGAAGATGCTATCCTTCCTCCATTGCATGCTTTTAGCCCCTTTATCAAATATAAGATAGCTGTAACCTTGTGGATTAGTCTCTGTGTCCTCTATTCTGTACCATTTGTCCACCCGCCTGTTTTGGTACCAGTACCATGCTGTTTTTGTTACTATTGCTCTGTAGTACAGTTTGAAATCTGGGATCGCTATGCCGTCTGATTCACACTTCCTGCTTGGAGTTGGTTTTGCTATTCTGAGTCTTTTATTTTTCCTTATGAATTTCATAATTGCTTTATCTATTTCTACAATAAATGTCATTGGGATTTTGATTGGCAGTGCATTAAACCTATAGAGAACTTTTGGTAATATCGCCATTTTGATGATGTTAGTTCTGCCTATCCATGAACAGGGTATATTTTTCCATCTTCTAAGATCTTCTCCTATTTCTCTCATTAGGGTTCTGTAGTTTTCATTGTATAAATCTTTCACTTCTTTTGTTAGATTGATTCCCAAGTATTTTATTTTTTTGAGGATACTGTGAATGGGGTGTTCTTCCTCATTTACATTCCAGAAGTTTTGTCGTGGATATACAGAAATGCCTTTGATTTATGTGTGTTGATTTTATATCCTGCCACTTTGCTGAATTCATTTATTAGTTCTAGTAGTTTTTTTGTAGACCCTTTTAGGTCCTATAGGTATAGAATCATGTTGTATGCAAATAGTGGTAATTTAAGTTCTTCTTTTCCTATTTTTCTGCCTTTAATTTCTTTTGTCTGTCAAATTGCTCGGGCCAGTGTTTCGAGAACTATATTGAATAGAAGTGGTGATAGAGGGCATCCTTGTCTTGTTCCAGATTTTAGAGGGAATGCCTTCAATTTTTCTCCATTCAGAATGATGCTAGCCTGAGGCTTAGCATAGACAGCTTTTACAATGTTGAGGTAAGTTCCTGTTATCCCTAGTTTTTCTAGTGTTTTGAACATAAATGGATGCTGTACTTTGTTGAATGCTTTTTTGCATTTATCGAGATGATCATATGGTTCTTATCTTTGAGTCTATTGATGTGGTGAATAACATTTATTGATTTCCGTATATTGAATCATCCTTGCATTCCAGGGATGAATCCTACTTGATCATGGTGCACAAATTTTTGATGTGTTTTTGTATCTGATTCGCTAGAATTTTATTGAGTATTTTTGCATCTAGGTTCATTAGAGATATTGCTCTGTAGTTTTCTTTCTTTGAGGTGTCTTTGTCTGGTTTCGGAATCAGGGTGATTTTGGCCTCATAGAATGAATTTGGAAGAGCTCCCTCTTTTTCTATTTCCTGAAATAACTTGAAAAGTATTGGTATTAATTCTTCTTTAAAGTTTTGTAAAACTCCGCTGTATACCCATCCAGTCCTGGGCTTTTCTTGGTTGGTAGTCTTTTGATTGCTTCTTCTATTTCATCCATTGATATTGGTCTGTTCAAATTGTGTGTATCCTCCTGACTCAGTCTGGGCAAATCATATGACTTAAGATATTTATCGATGTCTTCACTATCTTCTATTTTATTGGAATATAGGTTATTTCGAAAATATATTTTGAAAAAATAATTCCTAATTATCTTCTGTATTTCTGTAGTATCTGTTGTGATATTGCCTTTTTCATCCCATATGTTAGTAATTTGTGTTCTCTCTCTTCTTCTCTTCATTAGCATGGCTAAGGGTCTGTCAATCTTATTTATTTTTTCAAAGAACCAACTTTTAGTTTTGTCAATTTTTTCAATAGTTTCTTTTGTTTCAATTTCGTTGATTTCTGCTCTGATTTTAATTATTTCTTGCCTTCTGCTACATTTGCTGTTGTTTTGCTCTTCCTTCTCTAGGGCTTTGAGATGAAGTGTGAGCTCATTTATTTGTTGTTTTTTTCTATTTTTGAGGAATGACCTCCAGGCGATGAATTTCCCTCTTAAAACTGCTTTCATTGTGTCCCATAGATTCCGATATGTTGTGTCTGTATTTTCATTTATCTATAAGAATTTTTTGATTTCCTCCTTTATGTCTTCTGTAACGCACTGATCATTCAGTAACATATTGTTCATTTTCCATGTGATGTAGGATTCTTCCTTCCTTCTTTTATCATTGATTTCCAGTTTCATTCCATTATGATCAGAAAAAATGCATGGTATTATCTCCACCCCTTTATATTTACTCAGGGTTGCCCTATGGCATAATATATGGTCTATTTTTGAGAAGGATCCATGTGCTGCTGAGAAAAAAAACTATATCCACTTGATGATGGTTGATATATTCTATATATGTCAGTTAAGTCTAGGTTATTGATAGTGATATTGAGTTCTATAGTTTCTTTATTCAACTTTTGTTTGGAGGACCTGTCTAATGGTGAGAGAGGTGTGTTGAAATCACCCATAATTATTGTGTTGTGGTCTATTTGATTCTTGAACTTGAGGAGAGTTTGTTTTATGAATGTCACAGCACCATTATTTGGTGCATAAATATTGATAATTGTTATGTCTTGTTGGTGAATGGTTCTTTTTAACAGTATATAATGTCCTTCTTCATCCCTTTTGATTAACTTAGTCTTGAAGTCAATTTTATTCGATATGAGGATGGCCACCCCTGCTTGCTTACAAGGACCATGTACATGGTATATTTATTCCCAACCTTTCACCTCAGCCTGTGTATGTCTTTTCCAATCAGATGTGTCTCCTGGAGGCAGCATATTGTTGGATTTCTTTTTTTTTAATCCATATTACCAGCCTATGTCAATTTATTGGAGAGTTTAAGCCATTAACGTTTAGAGTTACTATTGATATATGGTTTGTACTTCCAACCATGTTTGATTATTTATCTTTTTTTAAAAAAATTAGTTTTTTGTCTCCATGGTTAGCTTTCCCCCATCCCTCTGTCTTTACTGAGGCACTTCCCACTGTTGGCTTTGGTTATTGTTTTTCATTTCTTCCTCGTGTAGTGTTTTGCTCAAGATGCTTTGCAGTTCTTGTTTTCTGGCTGCAAAATCTTTTAACTTTTGTTTATCATGAAATATTTTTATTTTGTTGTCGTACCTGAAGCTTAATTTTGCTGGATACAAAATTCTTGGTTTGCATCTATTGTCTTTCAGTGTTTGAAATACGTTGTTCCAGGATCTTCTCACTTTCAGTGTCTGCTAACCCTAACTATAAATGCCATGATAATACTAGCCCTAAACCTAAACCTATTCTACCCTAACTGTAAACTTAACCTAGTCCTAAAACTCAAACTACATTAACCCTAACTGTAAATCTAACCCTAGACCTAACCATAAACCTAACCATTGCCATAGTCCTAATCCTAGCTGAAATCCTAACAGTTATGCTAAACCTAACACTAACCCTAGTCCTAAACCTAAATCTAATCCTTTCCATTTAGGCCTAACCCTAAACCTAATGCTAACACTAACCTTAACCTTACTTAAAACTAATCTGAACACTAAACCTAATCCTATCAATTATTCTAACCCTAACCCTAATGCTAATTCAAGCCCTAAAACTGAACAAAAACCTAACCCAAACTATGAACAAGAAACTGACTCTAATAACACACCTAGCTCTAAACTTGAACCTTACCCTAAATATAACCCTTAAACTAGACCTAGCCATAAAACTAACCCTAACAGTGTCCCTACCTGTAACCCTAGACCTGACATTAGCACTCTACCTAATTCTTGCCTTCAAACTAAAAAAAACCCTGAGCCTTCATCCTAGCCCTAAAGCTAGTCTTAACCCTAACCCGAACCGTAACCCTAGCCCAAACCATAATTTTGACCCTTGCCCTAGTTCTGAACCTAGTTATAACGACATCCTTTCCCCTAACCCTAAATCTAACACTATCACTAACACTAAAACCAGCCCTAACATTAGGCCTAATCCTAACAGTAACCATAGCTCTAATTCTAGCCCTAATTTATTGCTAACTGTAACCCTAACTCTAACCCTAGCCCTAAGATTAACCCTAACTCTAGGCCTAGACCTATTTCTAGTACCAATCTTATCTATTGCCTAAACCTAACACTAGCCATAAACTTATTCCTAACCCTAGCCATGGTCCTAAACCTAGAACTAACCCTAACTCTAAATCTAACCCTAACTCTAAACCTAAACCTTAACCTAACACTAGCCCTAATCCTAATTCTCATTTGAAAACTAGCCCTAAACCTAGCTAGCCATAGCCCACAAACAAATTGAGCTATAGCCTTAATCCTAACCCTTAACCTAAACCAAATCCTAATGCTACACGTAGTTGTAACCCTATCCCTACAACTAATACTGACTTTGACTCTGACCCTAAAACTAACCCTACCTCTAAACATCACCCTAACCCTAAAGCTAACCCAAATACTAGACCTTGCCCTAATCCTAACCCTAAAACTATCCCTAAACATAAAGCTAGTTCTTACATTAGCCACAGCCCTAACCCGAAATAAAAAACCCTAGCGCTAATCTGAGCCTAAACCCTAGCTTTAAACCTAACCCTAACCCTAACCCTAACACTAACTCAAACCCTAGCGCTAAACCTATTCCTTACCCTTAGCCAAACTCTCACCCTAATGCTAACCTAGTTCTAACCCTAAACCTTAGCTTTCCCCAATCCCTAACTCTATTACTAGTATTAACCCTAGACCTCATTTTATCTTTAACCCTAACCCAAAGCCTAAGCCTAAACCTTAATCTTATTCTGACCCTAAGACTTACCCTAGGTCAAAGCCTTACCTTAACACTAAACCGAACCCTAACACTAGCCCTATCAGTAAACCTATACCTAAAACTAAACATAAAACTAGCACTAGACCTAAACTTAATCCTAAATATAGCCATAACTCTAGCCATAGTCCTAAAAAAACACCTAGCCCTAGACCTAAATTAACCATTAACCTAAAGCAAAGACTAACCCTACCCCTAGACCTAAACCTAGTTTTAATTCTGGCCCGAACCATAAACCCAATGCTAACCCGAACACTGACACTTACCCTAACACAAACCCTAGCTCTAAACTTCACCCTAACCCAAAACTTAAAACTAACACTAGACATATGTATAACCCTAACCAAAAAAAAAAAAAAAAAAAAAAAAAAAAAAACTAGCCATAACCATAAGCCTAGCTTTTACATTACCCACAGCCCTAACACTAGTCATAAACCTCACGCAAAACCTAGCCCTAATACAAACACTAAACCTAGACCTATGCATAACCTTAACCCTAACCCTAGCACAAATCCTAAACTTAATGCCCGCCCTAGCCCTAACCCTAACTCAAACGCTAACCTTTACTCTAAACATAACCCTAGCTCTAACCCTAACCCTAACCTTATCCCTAATCCTAACTGTAACCATAGCCCAAATCCTAGCTCTAACTTTATCCATTACCTAAACATAACCCTAACCTTATTGCTAACCATATTCATAACCCTAACCCTAACCCTAATCCTAACTGTAGCCCTGATTCTAAACCTAACCCTCACCCTAGCCCTAACCCTAGCTCAAACCCTAACACTTACCCTAAACCTAACCCTAACACTAGCCTTAGGAGTAACACAAACCCTAGCCCTAATCATAACCTTAACCTAAGCCATAACACTAGCACTAAAATTATTCTTTACTCTAAACATAAGCCTAAGCCAAATGCTAACCCTTTGCCAACCCTAACCCTATACCTCACACTAACCCTATGCATTACTCTAAACCTAAACTGAACTGTAAACCTAAGTCTATCCATTACACTAACCCTAATCCTAACCCTAATGTTAATATGAGCCCTAACCTTAAACCTTAACCCCAACCAATCTCTAATCCATACTCTGACCCTAATAATAACCTAGCTCTATAACGGAAGCTTCACTAAACCTATCCCTCCCACTGACCTAGGTCAAAGCCTGACCTTAACACTAAACCAAACCCTAACACTAGCCCTACCAGTAAACCTATACCTAAAACTAAACATAACACTAGCACTAGACCTAAACTTAAACCTATCCCTAACACTATCCCAAAACATATCCCTAGACCTGACATTGTCCCTGGCCATAATCCTAGCCCTAACCCTAACACAAACCCTAGCCCTCATCCTAGCCCTAAACCTAGACTTAATCCTAACATGAAACCTCACCCTAGCCCTATCCCTAAATATAACCCTCACCCTAGCACTGAACCTAGCTATATAACCCCATCCCTTCCTCTAAAACTAACCATAAACCTAGCCCTAACCATAGGCCTAACCCTAACAATAATCATAGTGCTAATCCTAGCCCTATTTGAATGCTAAACTTAACCCTACACCTAACCCTAGCCCTAAGACTACCTCTAACTCACACCCTAGCCCTATTTCTATTTATAACCCTATTCATTACCATAACCCTCAAAAGAGCCCTAAACTTAGCCCTAACCCTTGCCATAGTTCTAAAACTAGATCTAAACAAAACTCTAAATCTAACCCCAATCTTAAGCCTAAACCTTATTCTACAACTAGCTCTAACACTGTTGCTAATCCTACAACTAGGTCTAACCTTAGCCCTAGCCCTAAAACAAAACTGAGCCATTGCTCTAAACCTAAATCTCAATGTAAACCAAACCCTAACCCATAACTAGCCATAACCTGAGCTCTAATTCAAGTCCTAGGCCTAAAACTAACCCTCACTCTGACTCATATCCAAACACAAACCCTAGCTCTAAATATCACCCTAACCCTAAAACTAATGCTAACACTAGACCTAGATGAAACCCTAACCCTAAAACTAACCCTAATTGTAATCCTAGTTCTTACATTGGCCTTAGCCAAACCCTAGCCTCTAACACAAAAAATAGTCCTAATCCAAGCCCTAATACTAGATTTAACCCTAACCCTAACCCTAAAACTAGCCCTAAATCTAACCCTAATCCTAGCCCTAACCATAGCTTTAATCAGATCCATTACCCTAAGCCAAACCCTATCCATAATGCTAACTCTAGTCCTAATCCTAATCCTTAGCCAACCCCAAACAATAACTCTATTACTAGTCCTAACACTAGCCCACATTCTCTATCTACCCCTAACCCAAAACCTCACCCAGACCGTCACCCTTATTCTGACCCTAACAATAATTATAGGTCTAAACCTTACCCTAAACTGAAACTGAAACTAGCCCTACCAGTAAACTTATACCTAAACCTAACCTTAACACTACCCTAGACCTAAACCTAATCCTAAATCTAGCTATTACTCTAGCCCTTGACCTAAACAAAAACTTAGTCCTAGCCCTAACACTAACCCTTATACTAAACCAAACACTAACCCTACCACTAGTCCTAGTATGGCTTTCACCCTAATCCTAACTTTAACCTGAACACTGGCCCTGACACTAACATTAAACCTAGCTCTAAACCTCACCCTAACCCAAAATCTAAACCTAACAATAAACCTAGCCGTAATCCTAACCCTAAAACTAGCTCTAATCAGAACCCTAGATCTTACATTAAATATAGCGCTAACCCTAGGCCTAAAAATAACAAATAACTTAAATAACCCGAAACCTAATTGAGGCCTAAACCTACCCTAAGCATAACCCTCACCCTAACCCTAACCCTAGTCCTAACCCTAACCCTAACCATCACCTTAGACCTACCCCTAGCTAAAAGACTAACCCTTAGCCTAAACATAACCCTTGCACTATCCCTAACCATAAGTCTAACCATAGCCCTAATCCTAACATTAATTCTAGACCTAACACTAGCTCTAACCCTAGGCATTACCCTAAATATAACTGTATCCCTAATGATAACCCAATCCATAACCCTAACTGAAACCCTACCCAAATCATAAACCTAACCCTAGACCTATCCCTAAACCTAAACCTTGTCATAGCCTTAACCCTAACTCAAACCCTAACTTTTACCTTAAATCCAACAGTAAACCTAGCCCTAAAACTAAACTTAAACCTAAACCTAATATTAACCATAAAGCTAACCTTACATCTAATCCAATCTATTATCCTAAACCTGATCCTAACCCCAATGAAAACCCTAGCCCTAATTCTAAACCTAACCCTGACCATAACACTAAACCTAACCGTCTTCCTAGACCTAACCCTAGCTCAAAACCTAACCTTTACCCCAAATCTAACCCTAACCCTACCCTAAGCTAGGGTTACTAGCCCTAACCCAAAACCTAACCTAACTCTAGCCATAATCTTAACCTAACCCTAGCCATAAAGGTAGCTCTAACCCTATATATTATCCTTATGAAAACCCTAGTTCTAAAGCTAATCCTAGGCTTAACCATAACCTTTGTGCTAACCCTAAAGCTCTCCATTGCTGTAAACCTAACCCTGAAACCTAAACCTAACCCAATCAATTACCCTAACCCTAACACTAATGCTCATTTGAGCCCTATCCCTGAACCATAACCTAAAACAAACCCTAACACTGCTCCTGACCCTAAAAATACACCTAGCTCTAAACCTGACCCTTACCCTAAGCCTAACACTTACACAAAACTTAGACAAAAACCAACCCTAAATCTACCCCTAAGTGTAACACCTGACCTGACATTAGCCCTAGCCCTAATTTTAGACCTAACCCTACAACAAATCCTAGCCCTCATCCTAGCCCTTAACCTAGCCTTAGTCACAACCCTAACCCTATCCCTAGCCCTATCCCTAATTCTAACCCTCACCCTACCTCTAAACCTAGCTATAACACAATACCTTAAACTAAAATTAACTATAACCCTAGCCCTAACACTGGGCATAAGCTGAACACTAACCCTAGCCCTAATCCTAGACCTAACTTAGCCCTATCCCTAAAACTAACCAAAACCCTAGGCCTAAGACTAACTCTAACTCTCACCCTAGTCCTACCCTAGTTCTAACCCTATTGTTACCGCAACCATAACCCTAGCCCCAACCCTTGACCTATAGTTAGACCTAGCCCTAATCCTAGATCTAACACTAAATCAAATTGTAACCCTAACCCAAAGCCTCAGCCTAACACTAAAACTAGCCCTAACCCTAATGCTAATCTTATTACTAGTCCAAACCCTAAATCTAGGACTAAAAACAAACTGAGCAACAGCCCTAACCCTAAACCTTAACTTAAACCAAAACTTAACACTACACCTAGACGTAACCCTAGCCCTAATACAAGTCCTAACCCTAAATTTAAAACTTACCCTGACCCTGACTCATATCCTAACACTTATCCTAGCTCTAAAGACCACCCTAAACTTAAAGCAAATCCCAACAGTAACTCCAGCCCTAATTCAAGTCATAACCCTAACTTTAAAACTTACCCTGACCCTGACTCATATCCTAACACTTATCCTAGCTCTAAAGACCACCCTAAACTTAAAGCAAATCCCAACAGTAACTCTAGCCCTAATTCAAGTCATAACACTAACGTTAAAGATAACCCTGACCCTGACTGATATCCTAACAGTCGCCATAGCTCTAAACACAGCCCTCACCTTAAACCGAACACTAACAGTAACCCTAGACCTTATTTGAGTCCTAAAACTAACCCTGATGCTGACTCATATCCTAATAATAATCCTAGCTCTAAATATTGCCCTAACCTTAAACCTAAACCTAAAACTAGACCCACCCCTAACCCTAACCCTAAAACTAACCCTAAATGTAATCCTGGCTTTTACATTAGCCAATGCCCAAATCTAGCCCTAACCTTAACACACAAAAACTAGCCCTAATCTGAGCTCTAAACATATATTTAATCCTAACCCTAACCCTAACTCTAACTCTAGCATTAACCCTAGCTCTAAGACTCTCCCTTAACCTAAGAAAAACCCTAACCCTAATGGTAACCCAAGACCTATCTCTAATCCTTAGGCTAACCAAAACCCTAACCCTATTAATAGTCCTAACCCTAGCCCTCATTCTAGCTCTGACCCTATCCTAAACCCTATCAATAACCCTGAACCTTATTCTGACCCTAACACTAAACCTAGGTCTAAAACTGACCCTAACCCTAGACCAAACCCTAACCCTAGCCCTAGACCTAAACCAAATCCTAAATCTAGTCTTAACTCTAGCCCTAGACCTAAACATAAACCTAGCTCTAGCCCTAACAATAATCCTTAACCTAACTCAAACACTAACCCTAAACCTAGACCTAAACATAATCCTAATTCTGGCTGTAACCGTAACACTAACTCTAACCCAAACATTGACCCTGCCTTTAGAGTAAATTTATCTGTAAATCTGACCCTATCCAAAAATCTAAACCTAACACTAGACCTAGCCATAACCCTAACCCTATCACTAGCCCTCAACATAAACCTAGCTCTTACATTACCCATAGCCCTAACCCTAGGGCTAAACCCATAACATAAAACCTAAAGCTAATCCCAGGCCTAAATCAAGCCTTAAGCATAACCCTTACCCAAACCCTAGCCCTAACCCTAACCTAACCCACGCCTTAGTCATAATCCTAGCTCCAAGCCTAAATTTTACTCTAAACATAAACCTACATCTATCCCTCAATCTAACCCTAACCCTACCCTAATCCTAACCTTAACCCTAGCCCTAAACCTAGCTCTCAACCTACCCATTACTCTAAACCTAAACCTAAACTTATTGATAATCCTAGGCTTAATGCTAAACCTAAACCTAACTGGAAAACTAACCATAGACCTAACTTAAACCTCACACTTGCATAGACCTAACCTAACCTAACTCAAACCATAAGACTAACTCTAACTCTCACCTTACTATAAACCTAAACATAACCATAACCCTAACTCTAACCCTAAACCTCAATCTAACATTAAACATAGCCCTAAATCTACATCTAATCATATACATTACCCTAACCCTAACCCAATCCCTAATGATGTCACTAGCACTAATCCTAACACTAACCCTATGAGTAAAATAATCTTATCCCTATAAGTAACCCTAAATCTAACCCTCTCCCTAGCCCTAACCCTAGCTCAAAACCTAACCCTTTTGCTAAACATAAACCTAAGCCTAACCCTAGTTTTAACCCTAACCCTAATTCATGACCTATTCCTAACCATAAACCTAGCCCTAAACTTAGATCTAATTCTATCCATTATACTAAACATAACCCTTACCCTAATGCGAACCCTAGGCCTAACCTTAACCCTATTACTAACCCTAACCCTAAAATTACACTAAACCTAATGTAAACTCTAAACCAAACCCTATCATTACCCTAACACATACACTAGTGCTAATTCAAGCCCTAACCCTAAACCCTAACCTCAAACAAACTGTAACACTGACTCTGACCCTAATAAATCTCCAAACTCTAAAGCTGACTTTTACACTATACCTAATCTTTAAACTAGACCTAGCCATAACCCTAATTCTAAAACTATCCCCAACCATAAGCTTAGACTTGACATTAGCCATAACCCTAATCCTAGCCCTAAACCTAACACAAGCCCAGCCCTTATCCTAGCGCTAAACCTAGCCTTAATCCTATCACTAAACCTAACTTTAGGCCTAAACCCAAAACTAACCCTAGACCTAATCTCAGCACTAATTTAGTCCTATTCCTAACCCTAGCACTAACCCTAGCCCTAAGACTAAATCTAACTCTTACCCTAGCTTTATCCCTAGTTCTAACCCCATCCCTTACCAGAACCCTAATCCTAGCCCTAACCCTAGCCTTAACCCTACCTCTATCATTAGTTCTAGCCCTAACCTAGATCTAATTTTAACTCTAAATCAAACCCTAACCCTACGTCTAACCCTAATCCTAACCCTAATTCTAAATCTAACGTTAACACTAGTCCTAAAACAAAACCGAGCCATAGCCCTAACCCTAACACTTAACCTAAACCAAACCCTAACCCTAAACCTAACCATAGCTTTTATTCTAGTTTTAATCTGGAAACTACAACACTGACCATGACTCTGATCATAATACTAACCCTAATCTAAACATCACCCTAACCCTAACCCTAAACTTAACACTAGATCTACCACTAACCCTAACCCTAAATTTAACCCTAATTTTCACCCTGGTACGTACATGAGCCTTACCCCAAACCCTACCATTATGTTAACCCTAAACCACGCCCAAATCCAAGCCCTAAACTGAGTTTTAACCGTAAACCTAATCCTAAACCTAGCCCTAATAAAAATCATAACCCTAGCCCTAACCCTATCTCTAACTCTATTCATTGACATAACCACAACCCCAGGAGTAAACCTAACCCTATCCCTAATTCTAAACCTATGCATTATTCTAAATCAAACCAAAACCCTAAACCTCACCCTATCGTTACACTAACACTAACCATAACACTAATTCAAGCCCTAACTCTAAACCTTAACCTATCCCAAACTTCTAACCCAGAACTTGACCCTAATAATACCCCTAAACCTGACCCTAACCCTAAACCTAACCCTTACATTACATGTAGCCATAAATCTAACCCTAAAATTATCTTTAACCATACACCTAGATCTGATATTAGCTCTAGTTCTAATCCTAGCCCTAACACTAAAATAAACCATAGCCCTCATCCTAGCCCGAAACCTAGCCTTAATCATAATCCTAACCCTAACCATAGCCCTAACCCTAATTCTAACCCTCACCCTATCTCTAAACCTAGCTATAATGCCATTCCTTATCATAAACTTAACCGTAACCGTAACCCTAACACTAGGCCTAAGGTGAACACTAACCCTAGCCCTAATTCTAGCCCTAATTTAACCCTATCCCTAACCCTAACCTTAACCCTAGCCCTAAGACTAACTCTAACTCTCAAAGTAGCCCTATCCCTACTTCTAACACTATCCATTACTGTAATCCTAACCCTAGCCCTATCCCTATCCCTAAACCTAGCCATAACCATTATCTAATCTTTATTCCTAATCAGAACCCTGGATCTAACCCTAACTCTAAATCTAACCCTAAACCTAAGCCTAAGCCTAACATTTACACTAGCCCTAGCCCTAACAATAATCATAAAACTAGCCCTAATCTAACCTTTGCAGTAAAACAAACCCAAGCAATAGCCCTAACCCTAAACCTTAACCTAAACCAAACCTTAACACTACACCTAGTCCTAACCCTAGCCCTAATTCGAGACCTAATCTTAACCTTAATACTAACCCTAACTCTGACTCATATCCCAACACTCCCCCTAGCTCTAAACACCACACTAACCCTAAATCAAACCCTTACAATAACCCTAGCCTTAATTCGAGTCCTAACCCTAACCCTAAAATAAACCTGACCCTGACTATTAACCTACCACTAACACAGCTCTAAATTTCACCCTAACCTTAAACCTAATCGTAGCACTAGAGGTTTATCCCCTAACCATCACCCTAAAACTAACCCTAAAAACCATAGTTCTTACATTAGTCATTGCTCGAACCCTAGCCTTAACCCTAACAAAAAAACTAGCCCCTAATCCGATCCCTAAACCTAGCTTTAATCCTAACCCTAGCCCTAATCCTAGCTCTAACCCTATCACTTACCCTATGCCAAACGCTAAACCTAATGCTAATCCTAATTGTAATCCTAACCCTAATCCTTAACCTATCCCAAACCCTAAACCTAGTCCTCATTCTAGCTCTAACCATAAACCAAACCCTAATCCTAACCCTGACCCTTATTCTGACCCTAACACTAATCATAGGTCTAACCCTAAACCAAATCCTAACACTAGCCCTGCTGGTAACCTTATACCTAAACCTAACCCTAACACTAGCCCTAGACCTAAACCTAATCCTAATCTTTCCATAACACTAGCCCTAGACCTAAAGAAAAACGTAGCTTTAGTCCTAATAATAACCCTTAGCCTAAAGCCAAAAACTAACCTTTCCCCTAACCTTAACCCTGGTCCTAATTCTGGCTTTCACATTAACCATAATCCTAAACCGAACACTGATCCTGACACTAACACAGGAACAGTCTGTATTTTAAGGTTTCCTTTCATTATGGCTTATTGATATGAATGAAAATTGAGTTGGAAATCAAACAGGGTTGGCAGGAGGTGCTTGAAACTTCACAAAATCAGTTCTCAATGGGCACTCTCTGGTTTCTTTCTTTTGAAGGTAGGCCAAAGATGAAGCATGCAAAAGAAACTGTATCCGAGAGCCCTTAAGAAGAAAACAGAAACATGTATGTACTGAAGTAAGTCTCCCATCAATTTGATCAGATTTCTTTGGTTCTGTGTAGTATTTATCTTTTAGCTTGCTCCACTAGGCTCCCCAAGGTTGGCACTTCTAGTATCAATGGTTCTCTAAGCAGGTAAGTGTTAGTGTTACAGTTAGGGTTAGGGCCAGGTTTAGAGCTAGTGTTAGAGTTAGAGTTTATTTTGTTCAAATTTCTTTGATACTGGGAAGATTTATCATTTACCTTGCCTTCTATGTGCCCCAGTTTGGGGCCTTCTCTGTTCAATAGTTCGCTGTTGGGAATAGTTTGTTTTTAATGTCTCACTTCATTTTGACCTCTATGGGTAAATGAAAATGGAGCTGGAAATCAGAGGGTTGGTGCTAGCTCGTTGAAACTTCACATACTCAATCAGTTGTCTGTGGGCACTCTCTGGTTTCTTCCTTGTAAAAGTTGCCATAAGCTGAAGTATGCAAAACAACTTTATCCAACAGCAAGTTAGGAGAAAACAGGGCAATATGCATGTACTGAAATACCTCCCCCAATTATTTGGTCAGATTTCTTTGATATTGTGCAGGATTCATCTTTAAGCTTGACCCACTAATGTTTTGAACAACCAATTAAAAAAAACTTTTATGATCAAAGGTTCCCTTAACAGGTTAGGCTTAGGGTTATGGTTAGTGTTAGGGCAAGTTTTAGAACTAATGTTAGGGTTAGAGTTAGTTCTTATCAACGTTTTGGATACTAGGCAGGATTTGTCTTTTTCCTATTCTTAGTATGCTCCCCATGTTTGGGCTTCATAGGTAAAAGGGTTTGCTCTCAGGATCAGATTTAATTTTCATGTTTCATTTCATTTTGCCCTATAGTGGTGAATGGAAATGGAGCTGATCTCAAACAGGGTTTGTGCTAGCTGCTTGAAACTTCACACACTCAATCAGTTCTCAGTGCACATTCTCTCATTTGTTTCTTGTGGTAGTAGCCAAAAGCTGAATTAAAAAGAAAAGCTTTATCTGTGAGCACTTTAGGAGCAAGCTTCATTTTTTTTTGCATGGATTACTTTGATATTGTACAGGATTCATCCTTTTCCTAGTCTTAGTAGGATCCCCAAGTTTGGGTTTTCAAGGTTTGCCAGTTCACTGTCAGGAAAAGTTGGAATTTTTAGGTTTCACTTTATTATAGTCTATAGACGTGAATGAAAATGGAGCTGGAAATCAAACAGAGTTACTACTAACTGCATGAAACTTTACAAACTCAATCAGCTCTCTGTGGGAACTCTCTGGTTGTTCTTCGTGAAAATACCTTAAACTGAAGCATGAAAAAATAATTTATCACAAGAGCACATTAGGAGAAAACAGGGAAATATGCACTTAATGAAATACCTCCCCAAATTATTTGGTCAGATTTCTTTGATACTGCACAGGATTCATCTGTTAGCTTGCCCCACTGGGCTCCTTTATTTGGGGACTACTATGATCAATGGTTTTCTAAACAGGTTAGGTTAGATTTAGTATTAGGTTAGGGCAAGGTTTGAATATAGTGTTTTGTTAAATATAGTTTTTTTCAAAAATCTTTGATACTGGGCACAATTCAACTTTTACCTAGCATTACTATATTCACTATGTTTGGGCCTCTTGGGTCAAGGGTTTGCTCTCCTGAACAGTTTGTATTTTAAGTTTTGGTTTCATTTTTACCTATGCATGTAAATGGAAATGAAGCTGGAAATCCAACAGGGTTGGTGCTAGCTACTTCAAACCTCACACACTCAGTTTTCTATGGGCATTCTCTGTTTTTTTCCTTGTAAAAGTAGCCCTAAGCTGAAGCATGCAAAGCAACTTCATGTGAGAGCACTTTAGAATAAAACAGGGAAATAGGCATGTACTGAAGTACCTCCCCAATTATTTGGTCAGATTTCATTGATATTGTGAAAGATTCATCTGTTAGCCTACCCAACTTGGCTCCCCAATGTGGGACTTCTAGGATCAAAGGGACTCTAAACAGGTTAAGGTTACTGTTAGGGTTAGTGCTAGGACTAGCATTAGACCTAGTGTTAAGGTAAGAGTTAGTTTTGTTTTCAAATTTTTCTATGACACTGTGCAGGATTCATCTTTTTCCTATTTTGACTATACTCCAAATGTTTGGGCCTCCTACATAAAAGGTTTTGCCTTCCGGAACAGTTTCAATTTTCATGTTTCTCTTCCTTTTTCCCTATAGGGAAGAATGTAAATGAAGCTGGTAATCGAAAATGGTTTGGGCTAGCTGTTTGAAACTTCACACACTCCATTAATTTTCAGTAAGCATAATATGGTGTTTGCAATGGAAGTAGCCCTAAGATGAAGTAGAATGTAACAGCTTTATCTCTGAGTGCTTTAGGAGCAAGCAGAATACCCATGTCCTGAGCTTCAAATTTTTTTTTGGTTGGATTAATTTGATACTGTAGAGGATTTAATCTTGACCTAGCCTTAGTAGGCTGCCCAAGTTTGGGCCTTCAGGTACAATGGTTCAGTGTCAGGAACAGTTTGAATTTTTAGGTTTCACTTCATTATGGCCTGTAGGTGTGAATGCAATGGAGCTGGAAATCAAACATTGTTGGTGCTAGCTGCATGAAGCTTCACACACTCAATCACCTCTCTGTGGGCACTGTTTGTTTTTTTCTTTGTGAAAGTACCTTAAGCTGAAGCATGAAAAACAATTTATCCATGAGCACTTTAAGAAAAAAACAGAGAAATATGAATGTACTGAAATATCTCCCCCAATTTTAAATCAAATCTCTTTTATACTGCACAATATTCATCTGTTAAGTTGCACTGCTAGGCTCCCCAATTTGGGACTTCTATTATCATAGGTACTCTAAACAGGTTAGAATTAGGTTAGGATTGGGTTACCTCTAGTGTTAGAGTTAGAGTGAATTTTGTTCAAATTCTTTTGATACTTGGCGTAATTCGTCTTTTACCTAGCCTTACTATTTTCCCCAGGTTTGGGCCTTATCCCTGTCCAGATCAGTTTGTATTTTAAGGTTTCCTTCATTTTAACCTATACGGGTAAATGGAAATGGAACTTGAAATCAAACAGGGTTGGTCCTCACTGCTTAAAACTGCACATACTCAATCAGTTCTATGTGGGCACTCTGATTTCTTCCTTGTGAACTTTTCCCAAAGCTGAAGCATGTAAAAACATCTTTATCTGAAAGTACTGTAGGAGACAACAGGGAAATATACATGTACTGAACTACCTCCCCAAATTACTTGGTCAGATTTCTTTGATACGGCACAAGATTCATCTGTTAGGTTGCCCCACTAGGCTCCCTTAGTTTGGGAATTCTATGAAAAAAGGTTCTCTAAACAGATTAGGGTTAGGTTTATGGTTAGGGTAAGGGCTAGGTTTAAACCTAGTGCTAGGGTTAGAGTCAGTTTTTTTCAAATATCTTTGATACTGGGCAGGATTCCTCTTTTACTTAGCCTCACAATGTTCCCTGGTTTGGACCTTCTTGGTTCAATCATTTGCTATCAGGAACAGTTTGTATTTTAAGGTTTCACTTTTTTTGAACTATTTTGTTGAAGAGAAATGGAGCACGAAATCAAACAGGGTTGTTGCTAGCTGCTTGAAACTTCACACACTCAATCAGTTCTCTGTGGGCACTCTCTGGTTTGTTCCTTGTGAAATTAGTTATAAGCTGAAGCATGCAATACAAATTTATCTGAGAACACTTTAGGAGAAAACAGGGAAAGATGCATGTACTGAAATAGCTCCCTCATTTTTTTTGTCAGATTTCTTTGAAACTGCCCATGATTCATCTGTAAGCTTGCCCCACTAAACTCTCCAATTTTGAAACTTCTATGATCAAAGTTTCTATAAACATATTAGGTTTAGGGTTAGACTTAGTGTTAGGACTAGGTTTAGACCAGGTGTTAGGGTTAGAGTTAGTTTTTTGTTTTGTTTTGTTTTGTTTTAATTTCCATGATACTGGCAGGATTCGCTTTTTTCCTATTTTGACTATACTCCAAATGTTTGGGCCTCCTATGTAAAAGGGTTTTATCTCAGGAACAGTTTAAATTTTCATGTTTCTCTTCTTTTTGCCCTATAGGGGTGAATGGAAATGAAGCTGGAAATCAAACAGGGTTTGTGCTAGCTGCTTGAAACTTCACATACTCAATCAGTTCTCAGTGAACATTCTCTGATTTGTTTCCTGTGAAGTATCCCTAAGCTGAAGTAGAAAGAAACAGCTTTATCTCTGAGTGCTTTAGGAGTAAGCAAAATACACATGTACTGAAAGAGTTCTGAATTATTTTGGTCAGATTACTTTGATACTTTACAGGATTCACCTTTGACCAACCTTAGCAGGCTTCTCATGTTTTGGGCCTTCAAGGTTCAATGGTTCAGTGTCAGGAACAGTTTGAATTGTTAGTTTTCACTACATTATGGCCTATAGGTGTGAATGGAAATGGAGCTGGCAATCAAACAGGGTTGGTGCTAGCTGCATGAAAGTTCACGGACTCAATCACTTCGCTGTGGGCATGCTCTGGTTTCTTCCTTGTGAAAGTACCTTAAGATGAAGCATGAAAAAACAATTTATCCAACAGCACTTTAGGAGAAAACAGGGGAAATAGGCATGTACTAAAACACCTTCCCCAATTATTGGTCAAAATTTTTGATACTGGGCAGGATTCATATGTTACCTTGCCCTACTAGGCACCCCACGTTTGGAACTTTTATGATCAAGCTCTATAAACAGGAAAGGCTTAGTTTTAGGATTAGGGTTAGGGCTAGGTTTAGAACTAATATTCGGGTTAGTTTTGTTCAAATTTCTTTGATACCGGTCAGGATTCATCTTTTACCTAGCATTACCATGTTTCCCAGGTTGGGCCTTCTCAGTTCAAGGTTTGCTGTCAGGAATAGTTTGTGTTTTAAGGTTTCACTTCATCTTGACTTCTATGGGTTAGGATTAGTGTTAGCGCTATGGCTCGGTTTTGTTTTAGGGCTAGGGCTAGGGTTAGGGTTAGATTTTGAATTAGTGTTAGGATTAGGGCTAGTGTTAGGATGAGGTATAGGCTTAGGTTTAGGGTTAGATTTAGAGTTAGGTTTAGATCCAGGTTTAGGGTTAGGGCTATGGTTAGTGTTACAGTAAGGGATAGGGTTAGAACTAGGGAAATGGCTAGGATGAGATTTAGGTATAGATTTAGGACTAGACTTAGGGTTAGGGTTAGGGTTAGGACTAAAATAGGGCTAGGATTAGGGCTAAGGTTAGTGTTAGGGATAGGCCCAGGGGTAGGGCTGGGTTTGGGATTAACGTTGGGGTTAGGATTAAGTTTAGGGTAACGGATGGGGTTATACCTAGCTTTAGGGCTAGGGTGAGGGTTAGAATTAGGGCAAGGGCTAGGGTTAGTGTTTAGGTTAGGATTAAGGCTAAGTTTAGGGCTAGGGTTTCTTTTAGGTTCAGTGCTAGAATTAGGCTAGGGCTAATGTCAAGTCTAGAATTATGATTAAGGATAGTTTTAGGGTTAGTTTATTGCTAGGTTTAGTGTCAGAGCTATGTTTAGGGTAAGGGTCAGGTTTAGAGTTAGGGGTATTATTATGGTTAGGGTCAGAGTTAATATTTGGTTTAGGTCAAAGTTTAGGTTTAGGTCTTGAATTAGTGTTAGCTTTAGGCTTAGGGTTAGGGTGATGGATAGGGTTAGGTTTAGGTTTCAGATAAGGTTTAGGGTAATGGACGGGTTAGGTTCAGCAATAGGGTTAAGGTTAGCATTAAGTTAGTTTTATGTTTAGTATAATGGATAGATTTAGAGCTAGGGTTAGGGCTAGGTTATGGTTTAGATTAAGTCTAAACTTAGAGTTAGGTTTAAGGATAGGGCTAGGGTTTGGTTTACGGTAAGTCTTAGGTTTAGGGCTAGGTTTATGGTTAGGTTAGGGTAAGGGTTGGTGTTTGAGCTAGGGTAATGGCTTGGGCAAGGGTTAGCTTTAAGTTCAGGTCTAGTGATGTTTATGGTTAGGGTTTTGTTTAGGGTTTGGGTTATGGCTAGAGTTTTCATTACAGATAGGGTTAGTTTTAGGTTAATGGATAATGTTAGATTTAGGGTTAGGGTTATGGTTAGGGTTAGGTTATGATTTAGGGCTATTCTTACAATTAGGTTCAGTGTAAGGCTTAATGTTTCTGCTAGGCTTAGGGCTATTGTGAGGTTTAGATTTATGGTTAGGTCTTGGGATCGTTTATGTTTAGGGTTAGGTTTAGTGTTAGGGTTAGGGTTATAATTAGGGTTAGGGTAATTGACAGGTTTAGAACTAAAGTTTGAGCTAGGATTAAGGTTAGGATAATAGCTAGGGTTAGGGTTATGGTTTAGGATAGGGCTAGGCTAATGTTTAGGGTAAGGGTTTGGCTTTGAGCTAGGTTTAGGTCTAAGGCAAGTGTTAGTGTTAGGGCTAGGGTTAGGTTAGGGTTATACTTAGGGCTAAGTTTAGGCCTAGGATTATGGCTAGGTTTTGTATTAGGTTTAGGGTAGGGTGAGGACTATGGTTAGGGTTACGGCTACTGTAGGGTTAAGATTAGGGTTAAATTAGGGTTAGGGCTAGGGTTATGTTTAGGGCTAGTATTGGGGTTAGGGTTATGGCTAGGTCTAGTATTAGGACTAGGTTTTGGGTTAGGGTCAGGTTTAGAGATAGGTTAATGTTAGGGTCAGGGTCAGTGTTCTGATAGGATTAGGGTTAGGGTTAGAGCCAGATTAGGACCAGTGTTAGGTCTAGGGGTAGGGTAAGTGTTTATTTTAGGTTAAGGGTTATTGTTAGGGCTAGAGCTAGGGTTTTTGTTTAGGTCTAGAGCTAGAATTATAGCTATATTTAGGATTAGTTTTGGGTCTAGATCTAGTGTGATGGTCAGGTATAGGAATAGGCTTACCGGTAGGGCTAGTGTTAGGGTTTGATTTAGGGTTAGGGTCAGATTTAGACCTAGAGTTACTGTTAGGATCAGAATAAGGATCAGGGTTAGTGTTGGAACTAGAATGAGGGCTAGGGTTAGGACTACTAATACTGTTAGTGTTTAAGTTAGGCTAAGGATCAGGGTTAGGACTAGGGTTAGCATTTGATTTAGGGTTTGTCTTAGGGTAAGGGATAAGGTTAGAGCTAGGGATAGGGCTCAGGTTAGGGTTAGGGATACGGGTAGTTAGGGTTTAGATTAGGGTCTAAGCTAGGGTTAGAACTAGAATTAGGGGTAGGATTTGTGTTAGGGTTAGGGCTAGGTTTATGACAATGACTAATGTATGAACTAGGGTTATGATTAGGGCCAGTTTTAGGGTTAGGGTTAAGGCTAGTTCTGGTGTTAGGGTTAATTTAGATGTTTAGAGCTAGGATTAGTGTTAGGATCAGTGTGAGGGTCAGGGCTATTTTTAGAGTTAGGGTTAGGGCTAGGTGTAGGTTTATGGTTTGGTTTAGGTTAAGGGTTATGGTTAGGCATATGGCTTTGTTTTGTTTTAAGGCTAGGGCTAGGGGTAAGGCAAGTTTTAGAGTTAGCATTATTGTTAGGGCTAGTGTTATGTTTGGTTTAGGATTATAGTTATGGTTAAATTTAGAATTAGGTTTAAATTTAGAGTTAGGTTTAGATCCAGGGTTGGGCTAGGGCTAAGGATAGAACTAGGGCTAGGGCTAGGGTAATCATTAGAGTTAGTCTTAAGGGTAAGTTTAGGGTTAGGATACGACTAAATTAGGGTTAGTGCTAGGCTTAGTGTTAGGGTTAGGACTAGGGTTAGGATAAGGGTTATGGTTATGTTTAAGATTATGTTTAGATTTAGGGTTATGGTTAGGTTTAGGGTAAGCGATGAGGTTATATGTAAGTTTAGGGCTAGGGTTAGAATTAGAGTTAAACCTCGGGTTATGGTTCGGGTTAGGATTAAGGCTAGGTTTAGGGCTAGGATTAGGGCTAGGGCTAATTTCAGGTCCAGCTTTACAGTTAAAGATAGTTTAGGGTTAGGTTAGATGTACTGTAAATGTTAGGTTTAGGGTTAGGGTCAGGTTTAGAGCTAAGGGTATTGTTTGGGGGTAGGGTTGTGATTAGTGTTTGGGATAGGTTAAGGTTTAAATTTAGGGCTCAAATTAGCATAGGTTTAGGATTAGGGTAATGATATAGTTAGCTCTAGGTTTCAAGTTAGGATTAGGGTAATGGATAGTGTTAGGATTAGGGATATGGTAAGGTTTAACCCTAAGGTTAGTATTAGCATTAGGATTATGATTATGGTAATGGATAGGGTTAGATCTAGGATTAGAACTAAGTTTATAGTTATTCTTAGTGCTAGGTTTAGCATTAAGGTTAGGGTTAGCATTAAAGCTCGGTTTAGGTCTCAAATTAGGCTAGGTTTTGGGTTAAGTTAGGTTTAGGCTTAGGGTTATGGCTAATGTAAGTACTAGGGTTCCAATTAGGGCTAGTTTTACGGTTAGGGTTAGGGTTAGGGCTAGGTCTAGTGTTATGTTTAGGGTGATGTTTAAAGCTAGGGTTAGTGTTAGCATCAAAATCAGGGTTAGAGCTAGTTTTAGGGTTCTTCTTAAATCTACAGTTAGGACTAGGGTTAGGTCTAGGTGTCAGGTTAGGATTTGGTTTGGGTTAAGGGTTAGGGTTAGCGATATGGCTCGGTTTTGTATCAGGGCTAGGCCTAGAGTTAGGGCTATTTTTAGGAGTAGCATTATGTTAGGGTTAGGGTTAGTGTTAGTTTTAGGCTTAGGCTTTTCATTAGAGTTAGATTTAGAGTTAAGTTTAGATCCAAGGTTAGGGCTAGGGCTAAGGAAATGGCTAGGGTTAGGCCTAGGATTAGAGCTAGGTTTAGAATTCCAGTAAGGGATAGGGTTAGAGTTAGTTTTAGGGCTAGGGAGAGAGTTAGTCTTAGTTTTAGGGCTAGGGTTAGGGTTAGGGTTAGGGAAAGGGCTAAGTTAGGTCTAAGATTAGGGATAGGATTGGTTTTAAGTTAGGCCTAGGTTTAAAGATAGGGTTATGATTAAGGCTATGTCTAATGCTAATATGGGCTAGCATTTGTGTTCAGGTTAGGGCTAGGATTATATCTAGGGCTAATGTCAGGTCTAGGGTTATGTTTATGGATATGTTATGGTTAGGTTTTGGCTAGGTCTAATGTAAGGTTTAGGTTTAGGGTAAAGGTTAGGTTAGAGGTAGGTGAATTATTAGGGTCAGAGTCATGGTTAGGGTTTCTTTTAGGTTTGAGTTTAGGGTAAGGACTCAAATTAGCATTAGGATTACAGTTAGGGTAATGATAGGGGTAGATTTAGAGTTCAGGTTAGGTTTAAGGTAATTGATAGGGTTGGGGTTAGTGATAGGTTTAGGTTTAGGCCTAGGGTTAGCATTAGGGAAAGAGTTATGTTTAGGGTAATGGTTAGAGTTAGAGTTAAGTTTAAGTCTAGGGTTATGGTTAGGATTATGTCTTGAGATAGGTTTAGGCCTAGAATTAGCATTAGGGTGTTGGTTATGATTAGGGTAATGGGTACAGTTAGAGCTAAGTTTATAGCCAGATTTATGGTTAGGATTAGGTCTTGGGTTAGTGTTAGGGTATGGTTTAGAACTAGGGTTAGAGTTAGTGTTATGTTTAGTGTAAGAGTTAGGTTCTGAGCTATGATTAGGTTTAGAGCAAGGGTTATGTTTAGGAATAGGATTACGGTGGGTTTAGGGTTAGGGTTAGGGGAATGTTAATAATTAAGTTTAGGGTTAGGGTTAGTGTAATAAATACAGTTAGATGTAGGTTTAGGGTTAGGGACAGGGCTAGATTTAAGTTTAAGGATAGGGTTAGGTCTATGGTTATGTTTAGGTTTATGGTAAGGGTTAGGGTTTGATCTATGGTTAGGACTATAGTGAGTATTAGTTTAGGGTTAGGTCTAGGGTTAGTTTTCTGTTTAGGGTTAGGATCATAGTTAGGGTTAAGGCTAGGTTTACAATTAAGATTAGGGTTAGGGTAATGGGTAGGTTTAGAGCTAGCGTTAGGGCTAGGGTTAAGGTTAGGATTAGGACTAGGTTTAGGGTTACATTCAGGGATATTTCTAGGTTTATGTTTACAGTAAGGGTTAGATTTTGAGATAGGGTTAGGACTAAGGTGAGGGTTAGGTTTGGGTTAGGGCTATGGTTAGGGTTAGGGTTATGCTTAGGGCTAGGTTAAGGCCTAGGATTAGCTCTATGTTTTGCATTAGCTTTAGGCCTAGGGTTAAAGCTGTGGGTAACGTAAGAGCTAGGATTATGATTAGGGATAGTTTTAGGGTTAGGGTTATGCCAAGATCTAGTGTTAGGTTTAGATTTTCAGTTAGTGTCAGGTTTAGAAGTAGGTTTACTGTTAAAGGCAGAGTCAGTGTTTGTGTTAGAATTCAAGTTAGGGTTACAGCCAGAATTAGGAGTAGTTTTAGGTCTAGGGGTAGGGTTATTGTTTGTGTTAGAATAAGGGTTATTGTTAGGCCTAGGACTAGGTTTTTGTTTAGGTCTAAAGCAAGATATAAGGCTAGATTTTTGATTAAGTTTAGGTCCAGGGCTAGTGCTAGCTTTTAGTCTAGTGTTAGGGTCAGGTTTAGAACTAGGGTTTGTGTTAGGGTCAGAATAAGGGTCAATGTAAGTGTTCAGGTTTGAGATAGGATTAGAGCTAGAATGAGGGCTAGGATCAGAACTATTAATAAGGTTAGGATTTGGGTTAGCCTAAGGAGTATGCATAGGTCTAGGGCTACCATTAGGGTTAGGGTTATTCATAGAGTAAGTGATAGCCTTAGAGCTAGGGTTAGGGCTAGAGTTCAGGTTAGGGTTAAATCTAGGTTTAGGGCTCAGATTAGGGTTAGTTTTTGGGTTAGGAGTTGGGCTAATGATAAGGAAATCGCTAATGTAAGAACTAGGGTTACAATGAGGGTTAGTTTTACGGTTAGGGTTAGGGGTAGGTCTAGTGTTAGGGTTAGGTTTAAGATTAGGATGATATTTAGAGCTAGGGTTAGTGTTAGGATATGAGTCAGGGTCAGGATTATGGTTAGGACTCGAATTAGGAATATGTTTACATTTAGATTTCAGTTTAAGGTTAGGAGGGTCTTTAGAGCTAGGGTGAGCATTAGGACATGAGTCAGGGCCAGGGTTAGATTTAAGGTTAGGGTTAGGACTCGAATTAAGGCTATGGTTAGGTCTAGGTTTAGTGTTGAAGTTTTGGTTGAAGTTAAGGTTAATGATTAGGACTATTGTTCAGTTTGTTTTACTGCTAGTGTTAGGGTTAGGGCTACTTTTATGATTAGCATTAGGGTTAGTGCTAGTTTTAGTGTTTGGCTTAGGCCTATGGTTAAGGTTAGATTTGAAGGTAGGGTTAGATATAGGGTTAGGGCTAGGACTAAGGATAGGGCAAGGGTTAGGACTAGGGTTAGGGTTATGGTAATGGATAGGCTTAGAACTAGGGATAGGGATAGTGTGAGAGTTAGAGTTAGTGTTAGGGCTACGGTTAGGTTTAGGTATAAGTTAGCGGTATGGCCAGTGTTAAGGTTTGCTCTAGGTTTAGGGTCAGTTTTAGACCTAGGTTTTGTGTTAGGGTCAGAATAACAGTCAGGGTTAGAGAAAGGGTTTGGGATAGGATTAGAGGTAGAATGAGGGTTAGGGTCAGGACTATTAATAGGGTTAGAATTTTGGTTAGCCTAAGGCTTAGGGATAGGTCTAGGTTTACCATTAGGGTTAGGGTTTCACTTATGGTAAGGGATAG